>NW_019268580.1:289607-384733 GCF_002738365.1 Cucurbita moschata
TTCCAACTCCCCCCCCCCCCCCGACAATGGCGGCGCGTGTGAGTGTGTGCGCGTGTACTATTGGAAGTTGGGGGTTGGACCGGGTTTTTTTGAAATACGGGTGTTAAGGGATCCTATAAAAGAGGGAGGTTTGGTTATTCGCTGGGGTTTTCTTATCTCCTTCTTCTTCTTCACTCTCCCATTTTCTTTCTCATTTTCTTTCTCATTTTCCGGGAAAATTTAGTGAGAAAATTTACAGACGCTTTTCGGGAAGTTCAAAGAACAGAGTGAGTGCGTTTAAGGGAAAAGGGCATTTATTCCTCTTCTCTTTCTTCTAAAGCTGCTCTTACCCAACTTTTCTTTTTCTCTCCCACTTCCTCCAATTTTCCCAGAAAATTTCTCTTTTCCATTTCCATTTTCATGTCCTCCTTTTCCCCTTTTCCCCTTTTCCTCCCTCTTCAATGAATGGTTCTGCGCTTCCCGTTTTCGCCATTTCTTTCCCTCTCCTGTTTACATCTTAATCGCCTTTTTCTGCAATTTTCTTTTCGGTTTATTCAATCTTTTTGGTTCTTATGATCACTATAATCACAAACGAATAAGTGGAGCAACGTCGCTGATTAATCTCCCAGCTTCTCTTTCACGTGTTCTTCAATTTTGCCTTTATTCTTCCATGGAATCTTCCCCTTTCTTTTCTCTTTTTACCCTCTTTCCCCAATCTCTATATTTCACTTGCATTTCGCTTTCAATGGTAGCTCTCTGAATCTGCTCTGTTCTTCTTCCTCTGTTTCTCATGGAACCAATGGACTTGTTCTCCAGTCCTGTTCTGCCGCCGATCAAGTACACTGAACATCGTAGCCAAACTAGGCTCGTTTCTCCGCCATTAATGACGTCTAAGGTCGTTAAGATTTCTGTAATGGACGCGGATGCCACGGACTCTTCTAGTGATGATGAAGAACAAGACTACGCTTGTCGCCGAGTTAAGAAATTCGTTAACGAGATTACAATCGAGGCCTCGCCGGTGAAGAGTAGCCGCAAGAAATCCACCGGCGGGAAATCGAAGTTTCCGGCGGTTAATCGGGATCCATTGAAGCAGCAACCGACGGGAGCTAAGAAATTCCGCGGCGTACGGCAACGACCATGGGGGAAATGGGCGGCTGAGATTAGAGATCCTTTACGACGAGTACGGGTTTGGTTAGGCACATATAATACGGCTGAAGAAGCCGCTATGGTCTATGATAATGCTGCCATTCAACTCCGTGGACCCACCGCTCAAACGAATTTCATTCCTCCGCCTAAGTTCTCGCCGGAAACCGCGGCGGCGAGTTCTGGCTATGTCTCGGCCGAGGAGTCCAACGAGAATCTGTCCTCTCCGACTTCCGTTCTCCGTTGCCCGTCGCCATCGACAAACGACGCCGTATCCGGAAAAACCTCAACAACGACAACCGGAAAAGAAAACGGCCGAGACGAACCGGATAAAATATCGGAATTCTCGTTCCATTCAAACTACGATACGTTTTTCCCTAATGATATCTTCGACTTCCGACCGCCGGTTCCGTCTCTGTTCGGCGAGACGACACTCAACGACGGCTTTTTGAAGGGCGACTACGGCAGTAGTATGTTCATTAACCCGGCCGATGATTTCGGGTTCGGGTTCGGTTTCGGATTATCCACGTGGCATACGGTTAAAGATTCCTTCCAAGACATCAGCGACATATTCGGGTCGGACCCTCTTCTTGCGCTTTGAGGTTTTTTCTTTTAATTTTTATTTTTTTTAATAGGTTGGATTTTCGGCAATTTTGTGAGTGTCCCATTTTCCTTTTTTTTTTTTTTTTTTTAATTAGTTTTTTTATTTCTCGTAAATTTTGGGGTTTGTAATTTGTATCAAAAATGAAATGGTATCTTCCGTCACGGTAACGGTGACGGACAAATTTTGTGTACGTCTTTTCTTTAGCTCTTTTTCCTTTTAACGGATTGGCACGTGCACGTGACACGCACATTTAATAAATAAATAAAATAAATAACCTCTAAACACGTGCGAGAGAGGATACACGTGTGACGTGGCTCCATTGTCAAATTGCCGAATGTCACCCACCAACTTAATTTAGTATTTCATGTTATTTAAATTTTTATTGAATTCGTAAGGGCAGATACGACTTTTCCCTTTTCTTTTTCTAATAAAATTTCAAATTTCACTTTTTTTTATATGATTTTTATTAATTATTTAATTATCTCAAATACAGTTTTTTTAAAAATAATTATATTTTCTGTCATAAAGTGTTTTGAAAATGCTAAAAATACAATTTAAAGTACTTTTAAAAAAAGTATTTAATTTTTTTTTTCTAAATGCCATTTAAATTAAAGAAGACTTTTAATTAAGAAAGAGGCAGAGTTATAATTAAAATGCTTATTTGTTTCTGATGCTTTTTTTTTTTTAATAAATAATTTGTAAAAAAAGTTATAATAATCAAAATATTTTTGAAACTTTTTTAAAAATGCTTAAAAAGTAATTTAAAGGGCTTTTTAAAATAAATGTCTACTGAATCTAATACTTATGCCAAAAACATTCTACAAATTTCAATATTTTAGGTTATCTTTTATAATTATTTATTTATTTTATAAAAAATAATACTATAATTAAACATTATTTTCCACGTGGAATTTCTTTATTTGTTATTTACTTTTTAATATTATTTTCAAAATTCATATTAAATTTCCAAACGAGCTGTGCATTTTTTTTTAAATTTAGCTAAAAATTTAAATGTACTTAAAAAAGAACATCCTTATTCGACTAGTTAGTTTTTTTTTTTTACGTAAACTGAAATAATAATAATAATAATATATATATATATATATAAATAAGGTGGTGCCCAAAAGGCGGTCAGGCGTTAGATTGTACAGAAAAACACCCGCAGGGAATTTCCTCCCTTAGCCAGCGGGGCCCACCAAGACTCAATCCTAACCATACACGTAAGCATCAGACAACTATTCCTGTCCGATCACATGGTCTGTATCTACTGTACAACCGTCTTACAAATGGGCCGTCTGGTCCCCCAGGCCCAGGTCTTGTTGCTTCTGTTTCCCGCCCATAACCACGTGGCAGATATTCTGATAGTGATTGGATCCCCACTGAATCAAGCAATGGGGTCTTGCGCTGATGTGGACCTTCCTTTTGTTATTATTATTATTATTATTTTTGGATAGGTGTGAAATTAACACGTCAGCAATGCCCCCACCTCCCAATCACGGGCCTTTTTCAGCTCCCCTGGCCCAATCATTGCCACCGTCCATAGCCAAGTTGAAGAGCCGCCGTCAACCCGATGCAAATTAAATTTTATGTTTCTTTATTATTATTATTAATTATTAAAATAAAACCGTCCATAGCCAAGTTAAAATTTTCGATGGTGGCATGTTTAACACATGCAAGTCAAATGGGAAGTGGTGTTTCCAATAGCTAGTGAGAAATTTGTAAGAACCTGGAAGAGAGACATGGGGTGAGTAACTCATAAAAACGTACTCCTGGAAGAGGGGTGCTGGTGAGTAACTCGTAAGAATCTAATCTCCCTAACGAGGGAGGGCACGAATCTAATCTCCCTGACGAGGGAGGGCACAGATGGGTAACTTGTAAGAATCTAATCTCCCTTAGGAGGGAGGGCACAGATGGGTAACTCGTAAGAATCTAATCTCCCTTAGGAGGGAGGGCAATCTAATCTCCCTTAGGAGGGAGGGCACAGATGGGTAACTCGTAAGAATCTAATCTCCCTTAGGAGGGAGGGCACAGGTGGGTAACTCGTAAGAATCTAATCTCCCTTAGGAGGGAGGGGGTAACTCGTAAGAATCTAATCTCCCTTAGGAGGGAGGGCACAGGTGGGTAACTCGTAAGAATCTAATCTCCCTTAGGAGGGAGGGCACAGGTGGGTAACTCGTAAGAATCTAATCTCCCTTAGGAGGGAGGTGGGTAACTCGTAAGAATCTAATCTCCCTTAGGAGGGAGGGCACAGGTGGGTAATTCGTAAGAATCTCCCTTGGAAGAGGGGCACAGGTGGGTAACTCGTAAGAATCTCCCTTGGAAGAGGGGCACAGGTGGGTAACTCGTAAGAATCTCCCTTGGAAGAGGGGCACAGGTGGGTAACTCGTAAGAATCTCCCTTGGAAGAGGGGCACAGGTGGGTAACTCGTAAGAATCTCCCTTGGAAGAGGGGCACAGGTGGGTAACTCGTAAGAATCTCCCTTGGAAGAGGGGCACAGGTGGGTAACTCGTAAGAATCTCCCTTGGAAGAGGGGCACAGGTGGGTAACTCGTAAGAATCTCCCTTGGAAGAGGGGCACAGGTGGGTAACTCGTAAGAATCTCCCTTGGAAGAGGGGCACAGGTGGGTAACTCGTAAGAATCTCCCTTGGAAGAGGGGCACAGGTGGGTAACTCGTAAGAATCTCCCTTGGAAGAGGGGCACAGGTGGGTAACTCGTAAGAATCTCCCTTGGAAGAGGGGCACAGGTGGGTAACTCGTAAGAATCTCCCTTGGAAGAGGGGCACAGGTGGGTAACTCGTAAGAATCTCCCTTGGAAGAGGGGCACAGGTGGGTAACTCGTAAGAATCTCCCTTGGAAGAGGGGCACAGGTGGGTAACTCGTAAGAATCTCCCTTGGAAGAGGGGCACAGGTGGGTAACTCGTAAGAATCTCCCTTGGAAGAGGGGCACAGGTGGGTAACTCGTAAGAATCTCCCTTGGAAGAGGGGCACGAGTGAGTAACTCGTAAGAACCTACCTTAGGAGGGAGGGCATAGGTGAGTAACTCGTAAGAACTTGCCCTTGGGAAGGAGACACGAGTGAGTAACTCGTAAAAATTACTCGTAAGAACCGAGTTAACCGAGTAACTTGTAAAAACTTACTCAAATATAATAATTTTGAGAAGAAACAAAAAGATCTCAAGAGAAAACAAAATTATATATATATATATATAGAGAGAGAGAGAGGTTTTTGATTGAAGTATGGAAACGTAATAAATGATCAAATTTGAATAAGAAACATTAAAATACGCAAAGGTACAATAAATGGAAATCAAAGTAAGGTGGAGAAAAACATGGCAACGGCGGCCAATCCCGCAGGAACAAGCAATGCATTGGCATTGGCGTGGGATGCTTTCGTGGCGGCCGTTGGGGCTGCAGCCGGTGCTACATTTTGGGTCGGATCCAAACTCGTGTGAATGCCAAAAGTTTCAAGGTTAAACGGCAATGGGTCCGCACCAGAAGTGCCCTCCTTCAAACCCACTTGGACGTGCAGCTTCTGCCCAGCCTCACAATGCTTCCCAATTCCATCGAAGTAGTAGTAGTCCCCCGCCTCGGTCAGGTTCAGGATGGTCGGCCCTAGATAGTACATGTTTATCACATTCTCCTCACCACATACCTCGTAGTCAGCCTTCTTCACCGCCACTATGTTGTTCGCACCGGGCCGGTAAGGGAAAACTACAAAACACCAAAAACACATATTATGAATCACAACTCTCCGTAATGATACGATAGACACATGATTTAGAGACACATACCGAGCTTGTCTCCGACACCAAAAGTTCTAGGTTTAGCCCATTCATCGTAAAAGGTAACGTTATCGGGCACTCTCCAGCCATGGCTTGCGCCGACAATGTGAGTGAATGCATTCACCGATGATCCCATCATCATCATTATCGTCATGATCATCATAAAGTTGTCCATTTTGGTCCTCTCTCTTCAGAGATTAAGAGAGAGAGAGATCAGAGAGGGAGCTCAGAAATGAATGTTGTTTCTCCTCTAAATCAAAAGGGAACAAAAAGGAGAGAAATAGGCAAAGGGATTTAGTTTGTTCTTCTCCGTTAATGGTTGCTGCTTCTTTGTTTTGTTTGTTTTCATTGCTTGGCCTATTTTTTTTACCTCTTTTTTCACCAACATACCTATTTTAAGTATATCTTATTATTATTATTATTATTATTATTATTATTATTTTCCCTTTTTAATCTAACATTAATTACACAAAATTAGAGTTTTTAAATTGGTTTGTTAATCAACTTAATTTCCATCTCATCGCTCTACTTGTCTTATTAATTACCATTTAATATATTATTTTAGATTTTTAATGTTTAGGTTAAATTATAAATTTCGTAAATTATATTATTGGGTCGACATTTTTTCTTTTAAAATAAAAATAAATATTCTCATGGATTAATAATAAATTAAAATATCATTGGGTCTCTTTAAATTTTGTTATAGTCTTTTTTTTTATATATAAATATTATTATTATTTAAACATTTTTTAATCTCTAATAATTAAAAAGATTATTTTAGGTTTAATAAGTCTTTAAAAATTTTAAATTCAGATTTTAAAACTAAAACAAAATTGAAAACTTAGTAAATTTATTAACTTTAGCCAATATAATATTAAAAATTCAATAAGATATTTTTATAATTATTAGACACAAACATCTTGTGTAATTTTTTTAAAAAATATAAAATATATTTGGTACTATAATAAATAAAATCTGGACTAATATTATGTACGTTAATAACATTAAAGTTTTAGGGTCATTATACTAATTGATTTAATTTGTTTCATAATCATTTAAAATCTTAATTTCACACAATATATTAAAAAAGGTTTAATTTTGGTCGGAAAAATATAGTTAAAAATTCGTCTAATTTATTATTAATATATTTGGATGCATGCCACTGAGATTCCACTTGACAAATCAAATGCAACTTGTCTATTGCAAAAAAATAATAATAAATAAATAAAAATAAACATCAACTTTTTATATTTAGATCTAAAAAAAATGGTTAGAATCTTATAGATCTTACTATTTGTCCTTTTATATGAATATAATATTCTAGATGCAAATTGAAAATTTGAAAAGACTTTTTAAGCTATTTCTTTACAAAAATGAGAATTTAAATTTTCGATCTCCCTAATTACGATTAGGATTGAGCTAGTTCTCCCTAATTACGATTAGGATTGAGCTATACGCGTGTTCTCCCTAATTACGATTAGGATTGAGCTATACGCGTGTTCTCCCTAATTACAATTAGGATCGAGCTATACCGTGTTCTCCCTAATTACAATTAGGATCGAGCTATACCGTGTTCTCCCTAATTACAATTAGGATCGAGCTATACCGTGTTCTCCCTAATTACAATTAGGATCGAGCTATACCGTGTTCTCCCTAATTACAATTAGGATCGAGCTATACCGTGTTCGTGTTAATTACAACTATTTTCACTAAAATTCAAATATGAGAGAGATAAAAGAAGGAGAAGAAACATGAAAAGGGAGCCAGGAGTCGCATTCAAACTCAGGACACTGTACACAGCAATACAAGACCACACCAACTGACTTTCATCGTTATAAATAAGAACAAAACAGAAACACCAAAGGAACTGCTACAATATGCAAAAGAATCCAAATCCCTCAAGACCCATTTGCATTTCTAACTAAATTCTCTTCCTCTTTGATCAAAAGAGGTTCCAAAGGAACTACAATATGCAAAAATAAGAAAAAAAGTCCAGTCCCCTCAAACCCCACTTTTGCATTTCTAACTAAATTCCCTTCCCTTTTGATCAAAAGAGGTTCTCTCCAAATGCTTGATACAGTCTTTTAGAAGCTGTTGGATAAGTCAGCGTTGTGGATGAGATATGTGAGTGCCAATGCCACCAACATCAACACATAAGCTATCCCTTGGTCTATGGATGTCCCTGTGCATTGACGTTTTAAAGATACCAATTAAGTTCACTAAGAAATCTATGAATTTCAACCCTAATTCCTTAGGATTTTGCATTTCAAAGAACTATTTAAAATGAATTTCTGAGGATAAGACATCAAGACCAAACACCTTTGTTCTCAAAGGTAACGTAATAGTAGTCAGGCCAACCAAATAGCAAACAGAATTACTTTTCATAATCATGGCAATAGGTTTAATTACACTCGCAAATTAATAGTTTATAGAAACTATAAGATAACTTTATGCCGTTGTTACGAATACAAGAAAATAGCTTCTGTATTATTTGTCATTTCTAACATTTGGTCCACAAATTGATGCTAATGAACTCTCGCAAAATTGAGAATACACATACGTGTAGGAAAATAGATCCACCAAGGCTTGAACAAACAATCAAAACTAAAGGGGAAAAAAAGTGAAGATTTGCGCTTAATATCTTTAATCACAATTCACCAAGAAACGGAAACCGAAACGATGTTTTGGTAACTCAGAAACTGAAACTCTCAAAATAATCCGGAAACAAAGAAGAAACGGAAACCGAAACAATGTTTTGGTAACTCAGAAACTGAAACTCTCAAAATAATCCGGAAACAAAGAATAAACAAACAAAACTAATTTCAAGCCAGAGATCAACAGTCCACACAGATCTAGAACAAAAATACAAAACAAAACTTAAAGAAATAGAAATTAAGAAGAGAACTAACCGTCGCTGGTGGGAGCGGGTGCCGGAGCCAAGGACTGAGGCTGAGCAACCGGCAAGAAGATGGCAAAGATGAGCGCAGCGGCAGCCACAAATCCAAAAGACGTCCTGGAAACCGCCATTTGACTCCGAATCCGAATCGTGCTGTGATTTTCTCCTCTCCTTTCTTCAGGCGATGAATCGCAAGAAATGTAGTACCGAGGCTCGATCTCTCTCTGCGATGCGTCTCTCAGATCGAGAGGCTTTCAGTGCCTTCTTCTTCAATGGCTTCAAAGAGGCTCGCAGAGAGAGAGAGAGAGAGAGAGAGAAAGGAATCTCCCTTTCCCTCCTCGAAGGGCGAAATGGAGAAGACGATTAAGAGAAATCTCTGAACGGTACAGAGGCAGTTCAGCGATGGAGGACGGGGGAATCCAAATCTCCAATGCAGTATCATTTTATAGGGTAAATTATTTATTTTTTTATTTTATTTTTAAATTATTATTATTTTTTAATCCATTTATATACGTTTTAGCAATATTATATTTTTTTTCCTTAAATTAAACGTAACTGGATTAATTCAGTTTTATATATATTAATGTTTGATAAGTTCACAAATTTAAATCTTTATACACACATATGGTAAATTAAAAAACGACAAAAATTAAATAAAATATTTTATTACAAAATTTTCTATTTTTAAAAAATAAATTAAAATCGCACCTACCAAATAAATTAATATTTCATTGTGTCGTTTAATAATTGTAATGTGCAAAATAGTAGCCACCAATTGGGACTGTCTCACTAAAACACGTATGAATAGAACTACAACTCGCTAGACATGTCCGTGCACACCTATTTAACTCGACGCTGCTTCAAATCTAATATTATGCGAGTGTCAGAGTGCAAATGATCGAGCACCACAAGTACAATATTTTGCAATAGGTCAAGTTCGGCTGCAGAGACTCCATGTCGTCTATATATATATATATATATATATATATATATATAAATTTTGTATAATTAGGAAAAGAAATTAAATAGATGGATAAAATAGATAAAATGAGAATATTAATTAGAAGGAACTTTATTTAGTATATATTTTTAATAGATGGATAAAATAGATAAAATGAGAATATTAATTAGAAGGAACTTTATTTAGTATATATTTTTATTATTTATAATTTTAAAAAACTGGTTAAATGAAATTATGGAAATATGAGTGAGAGAGATAACCGGGAAAGCCGGTAAACAGGAAAAGTCGTGAAGGTTTACGACCGTTATGCGAAAGTGGGGCCCACTGGCCACTAGCATGCTTCCTGGTCACTGTTTCCTTCTGCACATGCCACCCATGCCGTATTTGACAGTCTATTATTTGCCTCTTTTTTTTTTTTTTTTTTATTTAAGGGATTGACTATTTAAAAATTAGTAGTTTTTTAAAATTTAATATTTGATTATTTTTCTTTCACCTAAATTGGTAATCAATTAATTTGTCACGCATTTCAACGAAATGACACGATGAATAATTCAAACATTTATTGATGCTTGTATGTTACAAATAACCATCCAATTTATGGCATACTTTTCTCAAATTTAAATACACATATTTAGTATTTAAATTTATTAAATTCATATCATAAACCTATCGTATTACATATTAATTTAATCACATACGTTTTAATCAAATAAATTGTATGACGTATTAAACTATTAAATTAAAAATCAAACGTCAGAAATTCTACCATTTTTTTCAAACGTTTCGAACGCGTTTTTCTTCTTCTTCTTTCTATCCTCGTTTACTTAATAGTCAGTTCTTGAGTGGTTGAATCTCGTGCTCTCTCTCTATTTCCTTCGACTCTTTATATGTTTTATTTTTTTATGCAGGTTCAACTTCAACCTTATCCTACTGGAACGTGAATTCAAAATAGATACTTTACTCATAAACTTAACAATGAATCTAAACAGACATGCAGAAAAAATAAGAAGAAACTCGTGTGAAATGGAGTTTGGTTTTATGAAGAGACAAATTGTGGTAATGAGAGTTGCATGAACGTCGTGAACTATGGAACCAAAGAGTCGTCCGAAGTTAAATTCAATGGGCCTCTTTTAAGAGCCCAGTCTCTCGAGTTGATTATGATCTTCAAGCTCTTTTTTTTAAGCACAATTTGAACTTCTAACTTTAGTAAGAATATAAGTTGTTAGAGTATCTCGTAGACCTAACAAGATGGAGAATTGCTGGGATTATATTTGTGATATCCCATTAGTTGGAGAGGAGAACAAAACACCCCTTATAATGGTGTGTGGAAACCTTCCCATAGACGTTTTAAAGACTTGAAGGGAGGAAAAAGCCTTAAAAAGGACAATATTTGCGAGCGGTGGATCTGTATTATTACTATATTTTACGACCCTGCCTTGCAACAAAGTGTAATATTTTAATTTATTTTTCTTTTTAAACAATATTCATTAAAAAGTTAAATATCCCTTAAAGCTCCTAAATTATATATTTGTCTCATCCAAAAAAATATTTTATTTTCCTAAAATATAAAATCAGGAAAAAAAAAACAATAACTATTTATTCCCAAAATATCGTATCGCGTTTGTTTGACGATAAAATGGGCGAGATCCGAGTCATTGACTTTGTTCGTAAATTGTATTAAAAGCGGAGGGCAAATGAGCGAAAGAAGCGCCAAACTTTGCATCTCCCCGGAAAGACAGAATTAGATCGTTTTCCGCCTTTATTTAAGTTCTATTTTATGTTTTCTTTTCTTTTCTTTTTTTTCCTATTTTTATTTAAAAAAAAAATCTTCTTTTTCTTTTTCCTTTACAGATCCAGTAGGTCACAGGCTCGAATCAAATCCCAGGTAATTCAATTTCTATTTCTTCTTTATCAAATCTGCATTTTTTTTTTCGTTCTTCAATGGCTCGATAAACAAATTTGAAGGTTGAATCGAAATTCGACGAGAATGAATCTAAGGTCAAGGAATCGTAGGAGAATTTCTTTATTTATTTTTCGAGAATCGTTCGTTCAATTTTCTTAGCAACGAAACACGATCGTAACCCAGTTTTCCATTTTTTATTTTGATTGTTTTTTCGTATTAACCTCTTCCTTTTTTAGTTTCAAACTCATTTATTTATGTAAAATTAATAATGGGAATTATTGAAAAATATTATTGGTTAGATGGGAAAAAGGTTCTATGTTTTTAACTATTAAATAAATTGTCAATTCTCCGTATTTATTGATCAATAATTTTTCTTCTTGCTAACGACATCGTTTTCACTTATTTTTAATATATATATATATTATTTTACGAAAATACATGTTTTAAAATTTTGAGAGAAAGTTCGAAAGGTCAAAAAGAATAATATCTGCTAGCCATGGACTTGGTTACAAATTTGATATGTATGGAGTTTAGGATATTGAATCATCCGAGTCGAAAATATATGACATGTTTTTTTTTAATATTTTAAAAAAAGATATATTTTCTGTGGCGACGAGGATGGACACCTAGTACCTACTACGAAGTTTAAAGTACATTAAAAAAAAAAATTAATGCATCAAATAAGTCGCTATTATGATATTTATTTGAGTAGATTGAATTTTTTTAAGGCAAAATCAAAAAATTAATACAACTTATTTAGCTTAATATTATTTTTAAATCAATATTTTGTAATTGTGATGGAAAATTAGGGTTTAGTTTTTGAAGAGATGGTGAAACATCGGGTGCGAAAAGGATTAACAGAGTGCAGTGGGATTGATCCAAAAACGGATGAAATTGCGGAGCAGCAGAAGATGACTAAAGCAGGTGTGTTTTTTTTAATGATATCTAGCTGTTTTATTTTTTAAATGTCTCTGGTTTGTTACGTTATATTGTTCTATTTTTAGAAATGGAACAAAAGATGTCGAGAATCTTGAAGCTAATGAAGAACAAAGATAAAAGTAGAGTGCTGAGAGAGTCGAAGAAGGAAACGGAAGTTGTTGGTTTAGTTGAAGATCTATACAAGAATTATCAGTCTATTTATGATCAATATGGTCATCTACGAGATGAAGCGGAAAGAATTGTTAAATCTGAAAAAGAAAATGAAGAGGATAAGGACGATGTTTGTTCTTCATCTTTAAGCTCTAGTTCTGACTCTGATTCGGAGTACTTTTCGTCGGAGGAAGTAAATACCACTTGCAGTGTTCATAATTTACAGAATGAACAGGCGAGTAACTGGTATGTTCAAATTCAAACTGAGGAACTCGAAAAGCAAATTGTTCAAAAGAACGAAGCCTTGGCTAAGGTTGATTTTCTGCATCGGGAATTAGACAGTGTACGAACGCAGAAACGCGAAATGGAAAATCGGAAGAACAAGGAGATATCTGAAAATATGGCTTTGATAGGAAATTTGAAAGAAGAATTGGTCGAAAAGATTGGAGTTGAAAAGAAGATGCTGGAAGAGAAAGAGAGAGTTCTTGCTCGGAGTAAGGATCTGGAAACGGAAATAGACACTTTGCATTATCGAAGAAGGGAAATAGAAGAACAGAATATTCGGATGAGATCAGAAAATCAGTGGCTGAACACTAAAATTTCTGAACTGGAGATGGCATTGACGAGTAAAGAGACGG
This sequence comes from Cucurbita moschata, assembly GCF_002738365.1. NCBI lineage: Eukaryota > Viridiplantae > Streptophyta > Magnoliopsida > Cucurbitales > Cucurbitaceae > Cucurbita > Cucurbita moschata. The sequence goes on from NW_019268580.1 coordinate 302,601, forward strand.
AAGCTTCTTCTCAGACGATTGCGTTAATGGAGCAAGTCAAGAATCTGAAACATACAATAAACGGATTGCAGACTGAAAAAACCAAATTAGGGCAAGAAATGGAGCAATATAAACAAGAAGTTTCTCACCGATTTTCGAAAATGGAGGAGGAAAACAAGAAATTGAGAACCAAAATTGTCGACCAGGAAACAATCCTAAAGGAAAAAGAGGAAAGAATAATTAAATTCAACGAGAAATACAAGAAAGCGAAGAGCTGCTTACCTGACGTTGCTTCGAGCCTGATAAACACAGAGAGGAAGATGGAAGAATTAGCAGAGGATCTCCGTTGCGGCCTGGAAGATAAAATCCGTTTACTGTCGCAGAGGATCCTCGTTGCAGAGCAGCTACACAACGAAAGCAGAGAAAATTTCAGAGTGAAAAACAAAAGACACGAGCAAGAGAAAAGACATTTCGAACAAAAAATCGAAAAACACGAAGAGGAACTGATGAAACTCAGTAATGTGAACGAATTCGGAATGGACAGAGTAGCAAGAAGATTCGAAGAAGAGAGCGTCAAACTTCTAAATCACATATTATGGATTACAAAGGAGATCACGTTCGCAAAATACTGGGTTAGAACGAGAAATAACGAGTTAAAACAACTGAAAATCAATATGACTCGATTCGTGGCTCAGATGGAAGAAAAAGAAGAACAAGAGTTCCTGTTAAGAGAGAAACTATGGAATCTCGAGGCGAAAATAAGCAAAGAGGGCGGAGAGAAACTGAATCTGATCAGAACCCTCGGGCAATTCGAGAAGAAGATGACAAAAATGGAGAACTTAGTAAAGGAGAAAGATGAAGAAGTGTTCCGACTTGCAGAAGAGAAGAGAGAAGTGATTCGACAATTATGCGTTGTGATCGATCACTATCGAAGCCAGTCCGATCATCTCAAGGACGCCATGCTCGGGAAGACGGTTAAAAACAGAAGAATGATTTGATGATGCTTTTATCTATTATATGAATAGGTAACTTTAATTTTTGTTCGTTTTCTCGAAAATTTTTGGAAAATATATAAGAAAATCAACTATATACATACATATATGTCGTTTTTTATATGAAATTTTTTAATTTTTAATTTTCGAGTTTATTTTAAACTAAACGAATTTATGATTAATATCAAAATTCAGTATTTATAATAACATCTGTCATATCATACAAATCTAATGATTCTTGCTTCACTTTCACAAAGAGAACGAGTGAGGTGTCACAATCGCAATCTTTAAGGATTCAGAGTCTGATTGTGCAACACTTACTATTACTCTCGAGTCAGCCAACCAACTAAGACTTGGGTCGTTGTTGGCTCGGGAATATATGCTTGAGCCACCGACCCTACTCTTGAAAAGCAATTTAAGAAAACAATGTTGTAGAAATTAACCAGAATTAAACGATAACAACTACATTGATAGCAGTAGTAGACATGATTTTGACTGAACGTCATTTCTCGGTATCCGTAATTCAAGGGCGACAAAAATAAAAGAAAGAGGAAAAAAATAGCGGGAACGACCAAAACCAAACAGTTCATACGAAAAGAAAAGGGGTGGGATTAAAATCTCAGTGGCATTTATGTAATTATATGATGATATTAAGGGCAAAAATATGGGATAATCTTTAAATGCTATATCAGTCGGTTTGTGGATTTTGAGCGCTCTAATCTTAAAACTTGAACCATTTTCTCTTCCATTATTCTATTTTCTTTTCATTTTTAATTCCCATTTTCTGTTAATCTCTTCGATTTCTCTCTCTCTCCACCTGTCTTCCTGCTTTTCCTCTCTTACTACCCGTCTTCCTCTGATTTTCAGGTGATTTTCTTCTTTTTTCTTAATTCTTCTTTCAATTTGATCGTTTCGTTTCTACTGCAGTTCATCTTCTGATTTCGTTGAAATTTTGCCTTATAACTTGATGTTGGAGTTCGATTCGTTGTGTAATTTTCTGGTGTTTGTTCTCTTTACATCGATTGTCTCATTTCTTGTTTCTGGAATTTTCGGATTGATCGGATCCTTGTGTTTGGATCGAGGTTGATGATTGCTTGAGTTCGAAATGTTTTTGGATGATTTCTTTTCTCTTTCGATGTTTATTTGGTTTGATTGGATCTTCTGTTGAGTTTAAATTGATAGTTTCGGATAGCGGATGGACTTTTTTTTAATTGAGTTGAAGCGATTACTGCTCCTATTTTAAAGCGAATCTGATGGTTTTAGGATTTCTGTATGAATCTATTTCGCTGTATACTCGATCACTTCAAAACTTTTCCTGCTGAAACAGAAAAAGTTCTCCTCACAACTATTTTGGTTCCGCTAATTTGTTAGAGTTGATTGGAATTTTGTGCTTATTTTCCTCTGTAACCGATTCTTGTTTCTCGATGTCTACGTGCCGGATCCAGGAATATCACTTTTGGTTGATCCGCCATGAGGAAGACGGAGGAAAGAGTAAAGTGAATTTTCAGGTAACAAATTTTGTCTCTATATGGAATTAATATTCCGGCATTTAATTTTCTCATACTTATCGTTCAAATGGAAAAACCTATAATTTTCTTTTGTTTTTCAAAAAAATCTGTTAATTGGCATAGATTTCAAATTTGTGATAATGATGTAGTCGTTTTGCATGGCACAACCAACAAAAAGGAACAGCTTATCTTTTCTGATGTAATAGCTGTCTTTTCTGATTAGGGTATCTTCGTAATTGCCGAGTTCGGCGCTTTTTAGAAGTTATCGTATGCAGCGTATGCTATTGTGCGCCGTTTTCTTACATTATGTATTAGAATGAAATAGTTTCCTAATTATTATATAAATCATGTCACGCTGTCTTTATTACGAAAGTCATAATGTTTTAATTGAAATATGCATTATGCTATTATTTACGTATTTTTCGTCAGGGTTTTAATCGATTCAGATTGTGATAAAAGCTGCTTTTGTAAGTAGGCCCCGGCCATGTGCGATCTGGTAGAGTCTATTTATTCATGAATTAGCTGCAAATAATGTAAGCTAGCTTGCCCTATTACCTAAACTTTCAATTTTTTAAAAAATTTTAATACTATTAAATGAATTTCTAAATTTTCAATTATATATTTAATAAATTTATGTCCTTTTTTTATTCAACTTTTTATAAAATTTATAAATAAAAATGGAAAGTTTAAAGATTATCCATATTTTTTATCCTATTTGAAACAAATTTAAAAATTATTATATACTTTCTAAAGTTTACTGTTCTATTAGATAAAAAGATAAAAATTCAACGCTAAATTTGTAATTTAATGAAAAAAAAATTATTTATTTATTACTATGGTGATGTAATGGTTATGCTTATATTTTTCAACGTGGCATGTGTACATCTTCTTTATCCCTTAAATGTTCTTTAATGGTATAAAAATGTTCGAGTAATTTGAATTTTATTTTTCAGGCTTGGACTCTTGAACGTCCATGTTCTACTGTGTGCTTGCTAGGGGAAGTTGATATTCCCAGGAGATGACAAAGCACCGGTTCAGGAATTCTTTGAAGTCTCTATTTGGGAGTTACCTTGATCCAGAAACAAATGAACGGCTCAGAGGAAATAAATCAGGTAATTAAGGGATATATTCCTTTTGATTTATGTAGTTTTTGGTGCTTTTCACCCATTATCTTACATTTTACATTTTTGATGCAGTTATCGAGGACAAGGTGAATAAAATTAGACAACTCATAAAAGGTGAAGATCTAGGAGTAGAAGACCACGACCAATCAGAAACTCGCAAGAAACAGTCCATTGATGAATTATTTGATGATTTCCTTAACGTTTATCAGGCCCTCTATGAACAATACGACAGCCTAACCGGAGAGTTGAGAAGAAAATTTCAAAAAAGAAGAGAAAAGGAAAGCTCTTCATCTAGTTCATCCGACTCGGATTCAGATGATTCTTCAAAGAAAAAGGTCAGCAAAGATGATCGAGGGTTGGAGAGAGAATTCCAAGAAGTTGGTGAAATCAAGCAGGAACTTGACGCAGCACTTTCAGAAGTAGCCGATTTGAAAAGGATATTGGCAACTACAATTAAAGAACATGAATCCCTAAATACAGAACATCTGACAGCTTTAAGTAAGATACAAGAAGCAGATGGAATTATTAGAGATTTGAAGGTTGAAGCTGAAATTTGGGACTCTCAGAAGTCTAAATTTCAGCTTGAAATCGAAGAACTGAACCTGGCGTTAAGTAATGCTGGTAGGAATGAATCTGAGTTGAATGAGAGATTAAAAGGTATGGAAACAGAGATGAATAACTACATTGAAGAAAAGGAGACTGCAAGGAGGAAGATTGAAGAGGGGGAAAAAACTATAGATGAATTGAAGGCTTTGGCTGATCAGTTGAAGGAGAAGTTGTCAGCCACAATGGAAGAAAAGGAAGCTCTGAACTCACAGCACTTGAAAACTTTAAGTAGGGTACATGAAGCAGATATGATCACAAGAGATTTGAAGGTTGAATCAGAAACCTGGGGTGGTGAAAAATCTAAATTTCTTCTCGAGATTGAAGAGCTGAATCAGAAACTGGGTGCTGCCGGAAAATTGGAAGCGCAATTGAATGAAAGGTTGAAGGATATTGGAATTGAAAACGAATATTTGATCAAGGAAAAGGAATCTGCGCAGAGGACGATTGAAGAGATGAGTCAGAGGCTGAGCAATGCTGTTAAGATAGAAGCAGAACTCAATGGAAGATTGAAAGATATTGAAACTGAGAAAGATGGGTTGATCAAGGAAAAGGAGATTGCATGGAAGGAGATTGAACAAGGTAAACGAGTTATAGAAGAATTAAACGCCATGGTTGATCAACTGAACAGCCAATTGACAATTACAGTAGAAGAAAAGAAATCTCTCAATTTACAACTTGAAAAGGAGAAAGTTGAGTTGTTGAGATCAATTGCTGATCATCAAAGAAATCTGAAGGAACACGAGGATGCATACAAGAAGCTAAATGATGAGTTTCAAGAATGTAAGCTAAAGCTTGATAATGCAGAAATGATGATGGCAGAAATGAGTCGAGAGTTTCTTAATGACATTAGATCAAAGGAGCAAGTGAAAGATGACCTGGAGCTAATGGTTGAGGATCTTAAAAGAGAGCTGGAAGTAAAAAGTGATGAGATAAATAGCCTAGTTGAAAACGCTCGCACGATCGAAGTCAAGCTTCGGTTATCAAACCAGAAGCTTCGTGTTACAGAACAATTATTAACTGAAAAGGAAGAGATTTTTCGGAAAGCTGAATTGAAATATCAAAAGGAACGGAAATTGCTCGAGGAAAGAATTCATGGACTATCTGCAACAGTTGTTACTAACAAAGTAACGTATCAAAAGACGATATCAACTGTTTCAGAAAACATTAACAGTAACCTCTCCCAACTGGAATGTGTCATCAGGAAATTCATATTGGAGTATGCAAAGTATGAGAAGTGTGTTATGGAGACATCCCGCGATCTACGGCTTACAAAGAGTTGGGTTTCAAATGCTATTGAAGAAACAGAAGGCCTAAAAAAAGAGGTGGCAGACCTTGGGAAACAACTTGAAGATAAGAAAGAGAGGGAATCGATATTAGTACAACAGGTTGAGAAGTTGGAGATTAAGGCCAACAAGGAAGGATCTGAGAAGGATGGATTGGTTGAAGCAATCCACGAACTTGAAAAGAGACAGACAGAATTGGAGAAGTTGATGGAAGAGAAGAATGAAGGTATGGTGGGTCTGAAAGAGGAGAAGAAAGAAGCGATAAGGCAACTTTGCATGTTGATAGAGTATCATCGGGACCGCTATGATTTTCTCAAGGATGAGGTCTTGAAGTTGAATGTTAAAGGAGGCCAGAGTGTAAGATAGTAAGTAAGTCAATCACCACTCCCTTTACTACTCATATTTCTTTTTTGTTTTTTCGATTGTAACGAGGCCTTTTGGGAAAGCCCAAAACAAAGTCATGAGAGCTTATGCTCAAAGTGGATAATATCATACCATTGTGCAGAGTCGTGTTCATCTAACATGGTATCAGAGTCATGCCCTAAACTTAGCCATGTCAATAGAATCCTCAAATGTCGAACAAATGACTCCAAAAGAAAAAGGAGTCGAGGTTCCTCGAAGGCATAGTAAAAGATGACTAAGACTCCAAAAGAAAAGGAGTCGAGCCTCGATTAAGGGGAGACGTTATTTTGTTCGAGGGGAGGTGTTGGATAAAAGTCCCACATCGGCTAATTTAGCGAATAATCATGAGTTTATAATCAATGAATACTCTCTCTATTGAAATGAGTCTCTTAGGAATCACGACCCTCCACAATGGTATGATGTTGTCCACTTTAAACATAAGCTTACATGGTTTTACTTCTGGTTTTTCCAAAAAAAACTCGTACCAATAGGGTACTTATAATTCCATGATCTACCCTTTAATTAGTCGACGTGGGACTCCTCTCCCAACAATCCTCGACATAGTCTTGGACGCAGCTAATTAGTACATCTTGATATACCTGCTTTCTTTCCACCTTTTTTTTTTCTTCTTTTGTTATTATAATGCATATTGCTTTCTTTTCTTGCATGCAACTAATTGATTGACTGACTTTGTCTGGTTCCTTTATTAATATGTTTGAATCTTTTCTAGGCAGTCATTAGCCACTCGGATAATTGCTAGAAAGTTGTTTCTTAGCTGATCCATCAATTAAGATACGACTTTCTTTCGATCTTTAGAATCTTATTCTTTATTCTTTAGGCTGTAGTGATTACGAGGATGGCTTGTTTTTGTTTGCTGTTTTTTATTTTATAGATATTTTAATGCCTTTCATTTTCCCTTTGTAGGTATGTCCTAAAAAAGAATGGAGATCATTCGAGAAATAAATCAAAATTGTAGAAAAACAACAACGGTAAGGGTATTTTAGGATCCTTTTCTCTAAAGAGCAAATTCTCTATATTCAAAAGAGAATTTGACGTTGTAGGTAGATGTAAAATTGCAAAATAGATCCCTAATTTTGATTAGGGTATATGAGATCTTTGTGTAGAATTTTTTTTTTTTAATGCATTAGAGGAGACGAAAATTGCTCGAGATCTAGGCCTAGTCGTGTCGACAAAGATTTATAGAGTTTGAGAAAGACGACTCCATAAATTATTTCTTTTGTATATTTATATTTGTATTATAGGTTCTTGTTTATTTGATGTCAAAGGGAACTTTTTTTAAGGAATGATAAATTTTATTTTTTCATGTCAATGAATGACATTTAGATATAAATATTTTATGTGTTGGACGAAAAAAGTCCCACGTCGGCTAATTTAGGAATGATCATAGATTTATAATCAATAAATACTTTCTCCATTGATATGAGGTTTTTTGGGAAGCTCAAAACAAAGCTAGGAAAGCTTATGCTCAAAGTGGACAATATCATACTATTGTATAGAGTCGTGTCTATCAATATGAATGTTTTTCATCGTTAGAATTCTAGTTATAATGTTATTTTTGTTGATATTTATTTGAGATAAGAATTTAGATAGAAATGTAAGTAATAATTTTGGAAAGAATACGAATACTTTTTCACAATTTAATATATTTAAATCATTTTTATATAAATCCAAGGTAGAGTTAGATGCAAGAAACAAACTACTCGATTGACTTTATAATTTTCGTCTTTTTTTTAATAATTTATTTATTCAGTCTTTTAAGTTATTATTATTTTATTACTTTTTATTTTTCTCATATTAACCCCATCGTGCTACGGTTCAAGTACACTATTTACCACATCCTCTAGAAAGTTGACTATTTTCAACCAACAATAGCAAAAGAAATAAAAAAAAAATATTATTAATAATGTTATCCGACAAAAATTTTCGTATTCTAAGAGATTCAACTATTTTTTCAATGAAAAAAAAAAAAAAAAAGTCAATAAAACCCAGTCAATTAATATTTATTTTTTAAGACATTAGATTTGTGCCATACACGTGTCTTTTTTTATAAATTCAAAAATTTCGTGAAATTTGTATTTTGTTTGTTTAAAAAATATTTTTGAAAAAAAATAATGTTTTGGTAATAAAATATTATTTTCAACGAAAAAAGTGGCGACAGCTGGCATTTGCTTCATTATGTACCTTGTCGCACCTGATTGCTCCCCACGTCTTGATGAGGGTACAATTGTAATTGTACTCAACGTGTGTGTAGTCTGATTGGTCAACGTTATTTACTTTATACCATTTGATTGTATCTGCGCTCTCCTTTATTACACAACGCGGGAATGTCACCTAATTACACCTTACGATGCCGTTTTTCTGACCATGACAGCGTTTTCATGTTTCTCTCCATAGCTTTGAGATAGTCCAAGTTGAGTGATTCGAGATAACCGTGTCGGCATCTTTAAGGTCAAGTTGTCAATAATCTTCACTCCGTTGCAATCTTCTCGTAATTACAAATTCCAAGTGATCGGTTGAATTCGATTGCTTGTCTCATTAGGTAAAACTCGCTCTGTTTTTCTTCGAATCTACGAGGAAATTGAATGGATTCTTCTATTTCTTTGTATTGAAACTTGTCATGGATTTGTGATTTTGGTGGATTTGTTCTTCAATTAGGTTAAAAATGCTCTGATATGTTTCTTTATGGATTGAAAGGGTTTTGATCGATTTGGGGTTTAGGGATTGTTTGATTGCTTGTTTTCTTTGCTGCGTTTGAAGAGTTTCTAATTTTGATCTTCTTTTGGGATCTGTATTATGCTGATGAGCAGATAATTCGAGTTCTTCGTTGTCCCAGATGCGAGAATCTCTTGCTTGTACTGTTCGTAGAGGTATGAATCTGCTTTAATCCTATTATTCTCTCTTGGTTAGCGGCTGAGAAACTAATTTTAGGGGTTTTTTCTGAGTCTAAGTGGGACTGTCCAAGCATGGAACCATCTGTAAAAGAGAGGGTCTTAAGGTCTAGAAGGACTGTCTTTAGCAGTAGTTCAATTAGAACAAATGATAGAGAGGATATAGATGATTATGAGAGGAGAATTGGGCAGGACACCAAGGGGGTTTGGTCTATGCAGAGTCTTGGTGATAAAGAAGTTGGTTTAGTTGAAGAAACACAACGTATCGAGAATTGGATTCGACGAAATAATATCGAACATGACATGGATATTTATGTTAATCCTATGGGAGCAGCGAGAACCCGAGCGGCTTTTGAGCATCAAAGAATTGAAAGAGATGCATTCACAGGGTATTCTGGAAACTCCTTGGCTATTGCTGATAGAATAGGTGTTCCGAATTTCCATTATCCTAGTGATCGACCTTCGAGTTCTAATGTGGATCGGCTCTATGGTCATCCGGAGTCTAATCAGGACTATGAACGTCCTTTAGACGGTTTAGACCCGAATCGAGCTGAACTACTTAGAAGGTTGGATGAGTTGAAAGATCAAATTATCAAGTCTTGTGATGTGGGAGATAGACCAAAAGTTGTTGAGAGAGCTGCAGTCGATCCGTACTATGGTCGAGCTACTTATAATGTCCCGATGCAATCTTCGACAAGAAGCCCGCCGCATATCTATGAGCCTCATTACGTGGATCGGGGCAATGGAACCTTTCCAGCAATGGGTCAACATCAGAGAAATGGTGAGGATTTGTTGCATCCTCCAAGGCATGTTGTGAAAGATATACCATTGTATGAGGATCGGTTTCAGGAGCAAATGAAAAGAAAGACAAACTATCCTCCACGGCTTCCTCACGAACACTATCCAGAAAGCTTCATGGATTTGAGAGCGCCAAACTCTCCTATAAGCAATGCAAGCAATCCAAAAGAGTCAATCAAATCTAGCACGTATCGTAACGAGAATCCTGTAACAGTTGGACTTACGGCTTCCAATCTACAACGTGCTGGTCGATTTCCATCTCAAGATGCACTTCCACACTCGAGACAACTTAGTGAGCTTGATTCAGAGATTGATGGTTTCAGTCCGGTTCGACCAAGAACATCTGTAGTTTTGCGAAGAAATGGAAAATCTCGAGATGCCATCGCTGGTGGTGCTCCATTCATTGTGTGCAATAGTTGCTTGGAATTGCTAAAACTTCCCAGAAAACTTTACAAGTTGGAGATGGATTGGCAGAAACTACAGTGTGGTGCTTGTTCGGTTGTCATTATCGTAAAAGTCGAAAACAGAAGGCTTGTTGTTAGCGTTCCAGCTGAAGCCAAGCCCAAAGAAGTTTCTCCTGACGAGGGTTCCCCCAAAAGAGTTGTCAATGCTACCAGCTCTTTAGAAAGCTCTGATAATTCTAGTCACAAATCGATCAGTACCGACCACAACAAGCCCTCGGACAGTCGGGATTCAAATCTTGGTGAATCTAAAACGCAGGAGCTAACTTCGTCTCTCGTTCCTTCCACGGAAAAAGAGACCCTGCCTACAAAAGATGCACCATCTTTAACAAATTCTGATAACCCTTCTTATGATGAACCTAGCAAATACAGAGAAGAAAGCGAAAATAATCAGGATACTGTGATAAACGACGTCACCGAACCAAGTGAGTTGGACGTCTCGTTCGAAGACTATTCGAACATTCATATTTCTCAAGATTCTATGGAAATAAGCAAAGAAGAAGAAGAAGAAAATCAAAGCAAGATCAAAAGCAATGAAGAATCTGAAACCTTTTTTGTGGATCTCAGCAAGAACAACTTAAGAGATTTTTCAAGATCAAGTGAAATCACTGATAATGGAAGGCCTACTGTTTCTGTTAATGGCCAGCCTCTACCAGCTCATGTTGTCAAAAAGGCTGAAAAGCTTGCTGGGCCCATTCTCCCAGGAGATTATTGGTATGTTTCTTTCTCAAAAGTTAAGCTTAGCTGATTAATGATTTTAAGATGAACAAAAGTATTCTTAATTGTGTTTACCAGGTATGATTATCAAGCTGGATTCTGGGGTGTAATGGGACATCCATGTCTTGGCATTATTCCTGTGAGTTCAGTTGATTTTTAGCTTCTTTCTTATGGTTTAATGGCCCGAATATGTTAATGAACGAACGTTTTCTCTGCTCGTCATGCAGCCATTTATCGACGAGTTCACGTATCCAATGTCAAGGAACTGTGCTGGTGGAAACACTGGAGTTTTTGTCAATGGGAGAGAGCTTCATAAAAGGGATTTAGAGTTGCTGTCTAGCAGAGGGTTGCCTACTACTACGAATAAATTATATAGAATCGACATTTCGGGAAGAGTCGTAGATGACGATTCTGGAAAAGAGTTATATAACCTGGGAAAACTCGCCCCGACGTAAGCTCTACTGCTCATTAAAATCTCCTATTAGTTTGCTTAAACTTTCATAAACTGAACTTATTTGACCTTGAACACTCTTTGAAACAACAGCATTGCTAAGGTAAAACATGGGTTTGGCATGAAAGTACCAAGAACACTCAAAGTGACAGACACAAGCATTTAAGTTTTGGAAATCCTCCTTCAGATGCAGCACAGCAGCTTCCATTTAGTGTAAAAGAAGCCGATTGCCGATGCAGCAATCACCCGACTCGACCCTACTCGACGCTTGTACATTAAATCAATGGTACACACCTATACCTTGTGGAACTCGAAATTTTCTTTAGATTCTTTCTGAGTTGTGAGATTGTTTGTCTGAGTATATAAATTTGAAGTTTGTGTTAGGAGGTGATTGCATTCAGAAATGGCTCAAAACTCGGGGAAAAAAAAAACATAAATGTTGGTGAGAATTTCTCATCCATGTACAAGGAGCAAGATTAATTAATAACCATGAATTCATGTTCCTAAGATGTTAGAATTTTGGTCTGTTCCTTATCCTGTCTTTGTCTTATCTCGGATGTCTTGACTAGTTGATTTATGTTAAAATTGGAAAAGATTGGTGTAACATTGAGTTGTTATTTTATTGATGTACTTGTTATTTTATTGTCGTTAGAGATGTCCATGAGATAGGGATAGGGATTGGATTCTCTAGAGTCAATTTTTTTTCTTTTTATATATTTTTATAATTTGAAAGAATTTTTAATGAATAATTTTTATCTTCGATATAATTTCTATTAAAAAATGTAAAACATCATAATAATATTTGATAAGTAAAACTATAGTAATAATGTTCATTATTTTTCATCTTTTAGTATTCCGCACTTAAATATATAAATAAATAAATATATGAAGTGAGTGGAGGGCGTAGATTTGGCAAAGTCAGTGACGGGGATGAGGTCCCTGTCTCCATTTAGCTAACGAGAAAAAAAAAATTCCAATTAAACAATAATTTTGCACGTCGTTTGAAGTAGATCCTACAGACTAATCAATAAGTGACGTTGCATCTTATTTTAATTGTAAAAAAAAAAAACTTTTTAACGAATTTCAAAATTTAAGAGTAAAAATAAAATTTCTTAATAAGAATCGAAATCTATCCGAATAATATGAGTATAATTTCTATAATTTAACCTATGTTCTTAATACGTAACAAAACAATGATAAAAAAAATTATTAAATAAAAACAAAGTTTAACGACGTATTAGTTTTTATTATATTTTTTAAATAAAATTTAAGGTAAAATTAATTATATAAGTATAATCATTTTCTATTCACAGAAATATTCTATACTCATCGTCTTTCTTTAATATATTTATTTACAGTTTCGTGTATGTAATGCTTGCTCCCTTCATTTTCCGGAAAAATAAAGGGATTTTGGTATATATATATATATATATTATATAACTTCATCAACTAACGGTCAAATCGGATTTCAAAACAAGTCTTCAATCTGAATAATTGATTTGAATTTTGGTAAAGAAAAAAAATCCGACCGTTGAGCTTAGACCTCTTATAAGACGCTCCCTTCATTTTTCCGGAAAATAAAGGAATTTTGGTATATATATATCATATAACCTTTTCATCAACCAACGGTCAAATCGGATTTCAAAACAAGTCTTCAATCTGAATAATTGATTTTAATTTTGAAAAGAAAAGAAAAAAAAAAGATCCGACCGTTGAGCTTCACCTCTCCATAAAAGGGACCCTCTTCATTACAGAGTTTTTACAATACGCCTGAAGCCCTCCCCTGCTCTCTGCTCTGCTCCAGTTCCCATATCTCCGATGGCTTCCACTGCTGAAATTCCGAAGACAAAGAAACCCAGGAACAGCCGGAAGGCTCTGAAGGACAAAAACTCTACACCGGAGGAGCCACAATCTGAATCCTCCATGGTTACGAAAGTGACACAGCCATCGGAAGAGGAGATCCTCCTATCTCAGAATCAATCTTCGGCTAAGAAACCGAAATCCAAAGCTGCGCCGAAGAAGCAGCCGGCGAAGCAGTCCTTCGACAAAGAGTTGCAGGAAATGCAGGACATGCTTCAACAGTTGAGGCTCGATAAGGAGAAGACTGAGGAGCTTTTGAAAGCCAAAGATGAGATGCTTAAGCAGAAGGATGAAGAACTTAAGACGAGAGATATGGAGCAGGAAAAGCTCCAGATCGAATTGAAGAAGTTGCAGAAGTTGAAGGAGTTCAAACCTACTATGGTTCGTTTCTTAATCTCTTGTGTCTCTCTAGGTTTTGGTTTCTAATTGCTTACTGAGAAGAACTAAACAAGAAATGTTAGTTAATCCGAGATGGATCGTCGGATCTCTTTAGGTTTTAGTTTCTAATTGTTGAAATTTTTTCTTCTGAATCAGAACTTCCCTATGATTCAAATTTTGAAAGATAAGGAACAAGAGAAGAAAGAGAAGAAGAAGTGCTCGGAAAACAAGAGGCCATCTCCACCTTACATCTTATGGTGCAAAGATCAATGGAACGAGGTAGATATAAACTGCTGATAATTCATGGTTATAATACCTGTTACCTGTCAATTGCTCTTGAATTTCATGTTTACGGATTTTGTCCTCTAATTCAGATCAAGAAGGAGAATCCAGAGGCAGAGTTCAAGGAGATCTCAAACATTTTGGGGGCAAAGTGGAAGAATGTCACTGCAGATGAGAAGAAGCCATATGAGGAGAGGTATCAGGCTGAAAAACAAGCCTATTTGCAAATCACTTCTAAAGAGAAGCGTGAGAGTGAGGCGATGAAGCTGTTAGAAGAGGAGCAGAAGCAGAAGACAGCCATGGAGCTGCTTGATCAATACCTTCAATTCAAAGGGGAGGCTGAGAAAGAGAACAAGAAGAAGAAGTAAGAACCACTTTCACTCTATCTTCACACTATGTTAATTTTCAAGTGCCTTACAGATGTTTGATAAAATCCCCCTTAGGAAAGAGAAGGATCCATTGAAGCCCAAGCATCCCATGTCTGCATTCTTTCTCTTTTCAAATGAGAGGCGTGCATCCCTTCTTGCCGAAAACAAGAATGTTCTAGAGGTAGCGAAGATAACAGGTGAGGAGTGGAAGAACATGACAGAGAAACAGAGAGGTCCTTACGAAGAGGTTAGCACACTTGCCAAAAACAGATTTCTTCTTCATATTTTCATCCAAGATCGATATTATTAACTCCTGAGAATTTGCAGATGGCGAGGAAGAACAAGGAAAAATACATGCAGGAAATGGAAATATACAAGCAGCAAAAGGAGGAGGAAGCAGCAATCCTCAAGAAGGAAGAGGAAGAACAAATGAAGCTTCATAAACATGAAGCTCTGCTGTTGCTAAAGAAGAAAGAGAAAACCGAGACTATTATAAAGGTAGAAGAAGGTGATTTTTAAATTTTTTTGTTATAATATCCCTGGATTAGCCATTGACATGAGTTTCTGAATGTGTGATGGCAAACAAAAAACAGAAAACAAAAGAGGAGCGGCAGAAGAAGAAGAAGGAAGGGAAGAAGAGTGTTGATCCTAACAAGCCTAAGAAGCCTGCATCCTCTTACATCCTGTTCAGGTTGAAAAAAATAAATCAACCCCTCTCTAAATTGCTGCATTTGAAGAGGTTTATATGCATATACTGAACTGGTTTCTTGTATGAACTGCAGCAAAGAAGCTAGGAAAAGTGTAATGGAGGAGAGGCCAGGAGCCAACAATTCCACAGTGAATGCACTGATTTCAGTGAAATGGAAGGTTTGGACTTTAATGATTCAAATATTTTTGTTGTTTTATAAACATTTTGTTTAGATTCAAATATTTCTGTTCTTCTGATTTGGTTTGGGGATTATCCAATTTTTTTTTTTTGTTGTTTTTAAAAACATTTTGGAATTTTGGGTGTGCTGAGAAATGGTCCGTTCTTCTGATTTGGATGATTCAAATCTTTTTTTGTTTTTAAAACATTTTGGAATTCTTCTTCTGATTTAAATCTTTTGTTGTTTTGGTTAAGAATGAGAAATAAATTACTATCGAAGTAAACATACACTCTCTCTCAAAGTCAGGTAGACAAGTTGAGTGTTATTGATTTACACTCCCTATTTTCACGGCTAGAAAGACAAGTGTTACTTTATTCTCAAAGACAACTGGGATGTTATTGACTCTAAACAAGTTGGATGTAAATTAACATACAATCTCCAACTTGAGGGCGGATGTTTTATTTTATGGAATATATTTAGGTATTATATCCTAATATTTTATTTTATGATTTAATTTATAGTATATTTTATTTTATTCTCTATATTTAATTAGTTTTTTTTTTAATTATTGGCAGATATTTGTTGTTAGCTTGTATCATATTTAAAATTTATAATATCAAATTCTCATTCTTAACGGTATATTAATGGACTGTGTTTCTGATTTGGTTGGGGTGAACAGGAACTAAGTGAAAGGGAGAGGAAGATGTGGAATGATAAAGCTGCAGAAGCCATGGATGCTTACAGAAAGGAATTGGAGGAATACAACAAAACTGTAGGTGAAAGGAAGGGCTGAGGGAATCTGATTGGTTCGGTTCTTCACGGTTCAAATGTTGTTTGAACAGTGTCAGTTCCTGACAATGACTTGTTTTGATTAGTTGCTGCTAATCTTGTCTTCCTTCTCTAATTAGTTGGTCAGATTATTTTATTTTATTTGATGCTGATGATTTCTCGAACTCTTTCACTCATGTAAGTTGTGTATGTTGAACACAATTTTAATGTTTAACACTCGCTCACACACACTCTTCCGCCGATCTTAGGAATGTATGTTGGAACACAATTCTTAGTGGTAAACACTCGCACACACTACGTAGAAATTATTCCATTCGAATTCTTGGAATGAAATTAGTGTCTAGAGTATTTATATTAGAGTCTATCATTTATTATTAAATTATTTTATCAAGTATTTTCATTCTTAAAATATCTAATTTATTACTAATATATTTTTTAATTTCTATGTATTTTTAAAAAAATATTTAAATCATTATTTTAAAATATAAAAATTGCACTCGTAATTTTTTTAAAATCCATTAAAAAAATATGTAAAAAATCATGTTCCAGCGTCATCTAGACAAGACCACATTCCTAGCTCAACTCAACATTTAATTGTATCTTGAATGGAGGATGTGCCGGTGGATAAACAATTAGAGCTTTTATTATAAAAAATAAGTTGTTATTTTATTGACAAAAAAATTTTTAAACAACAAAATTATATATTTTTTTATTGCCAAAATATTTCAAAACTAAAAAATATGTTAAAACTGTGATTTTTAATATTTAGAAATCAAGTTAGAATATAGTTTTTTTTTTATAGTAAAAAGCTTGAATTTAATTATGTTATATTTTTTCTAAAAGATACATAAATAATTTAATGAAAGATTAAATTATGATAAAATAAATTAGTTGCTGCCATTCTTATCAACCCAAAACAATAATATTAAATAAATAAATAGATAATTTTTTTAAAGCAAACAAGGCACATCGTTATTATGAAATTGTTTTGACTTAATTTCATCTTTAAATATCATTCGCCGGAACTTCTCAATATCAGTTTCGCCTCCCTCTCCGTACCGGCCTTGGATTCCACCACCGCCCGCCGACAGCGACAACTACGATGGGGATTCAGCTTCCGGTCACCGAAGACCGAATCTCCGACGCCGGAGCATCATTCGTCCTCCAATCCAAAGGTAACGCAAACAAGAAGAAGAAGTAGAATAATATTAAGAAGAGAGGTTTTGCGATGTTTTGCGATCGTCTCTGTTTACAAAATTTCGATTCTCTGGAACAATCGAGAACAACAACGGAGTTTTATTTTGAGTCGTTGATTTTTGTTTCCTTGGATTGACGAATGAAAACAGGGGAATGGTGGCATGCGGGATTCCATTTGACGACGGCGATTGTCGGACCGACGATTCTAACGCTGCCGTACGCGTTCAGAGGATTAGGTTGGGGATTAGGGTTTTTCTGCTTGACGATTATGGCAGTTGTGACTTTCTACTCGTATTTCCTCATGTCGAAGGTTCTCGATCACTGCGAGAAGGCCGGTCGCCGTCACATCCGATTCCGGGAACTCGCCGCCGACGTATTAGGTATCGATTCTAAGAATATCGCTTTCAATTTTCTGCCTCGAAATTCTCTGTTCTAAAAAACGTATAATACTTCAAAACTCGTAATAATTTGTTTTTATATAATTCTCATTTTATAATATTTTAATTAAAAGACTTTTAAATATATGTCATACTTTTATCTATTTACATTAAAAAATTTCTAATATAGCCAAATGGATCAACCATTGAGATCTTCTGCTTTTAATCCACGCGGAGATGCATAGACCATAAGTTAAGCCTTTTAAGCCTTGAGAGACGTATGAGTATCACAAATTTGTCAGTTTCTTATAGCGCCGCGCCCCCACAGACCAAAATTGTTCCACCATACCTACTATTTATTCATCTCTGTCTCCCTATAAATGGGTCGTATTTTGGATCTTGATTTTGAACTTTGAACAGGATCTGGATGGATGTTTTACTTCGTAATATTCATCCAAACCGCGATCAATACTGGAGTTGGAATTGGAGCAATCTTGCTCTCCGGGCAGTGCCTTCAGGTGTCTCCTAACTTTATTCTTTTTGCAGCTCTTTCTGTTGTTTAATTCCCGTTTTTATGCTGTGTGGTTGATGTATAGATACACTCTTAACTACTTACTGCTGCTGATATTAGTGTGAAATGTTGACCCAATAAAAGCATGTGAAAGTTTTGTTCATCTTCTTTTTCTCTTCACTTTTGTGTCGTAGTTGTCTATTTATTAGGTGGGTGGTGGCTTTCTTTTTCTTGTCGGCCTTCAAATTCGTTCAGACTTGTCAAAAGTTTTTCACACTTGTTAATTGTTACGTTTTGAACATTCTCTTGACTTATATACTTGTAATCGCCCAAATCTATCGTTAGCACCAGATATTGTCTTCTTTAGCTTTGGTTTTTCCTTTCTGGCTTTCTTCAAGGTTTTTAAAACACTTCTGGTAGGAAAAGGTTTTCACACTATAAAGGGTGTTTCGTTCTCCTCTCCAACCAATGTGGGATCTCACAATCCGCATCCAAAAGGGTGTGTTTCGTTCTTCCCCATCGATGTGGGATCTCACAATCCACCTCCTTCAGGGTCTAGCATTCTCATTCCTTTCTCCAATCGATTTGGGACCACCACCAAATCCATCCCCCTTTGGGGCCAACGTCCTTACTAGCACATCGCCTCGTGTCTACCACCCCCTTTGAGGAACAGCCTTGTGATGTCCCACATTGGCTGGGGAGGAGAACAAATCACCCTTTATAAGGCTGTGGAAACCTTCCCCTAGCAGACGCGTTTTAAAGCCTTGAGGGAAGCCCAAAGAGGACAATATCTGCTAGCGGTGGATCTGGGTCGTTACAAGCCTCCTCGCTGGCACATCGCCCAGGCTTTAATATCATTTGTAATAGCTCAAGTCCACCGCTAGCAGATATTGTCCTCTTTTGGCTTTTCCTTTCGGGTTTTCCCTCAAAAAACACGTCTGCTAGGGAAAGGTTTCGACACCCTTATAAAGAGTGTTTCGTTCTCCTCCCCAATCGATGTGGGATCTCACCATACAGGTCAAATTGAAATAATTGTGAGAGTTTAGGAGCTCGTTTGAACGTTTAAGACTGGATTTAATATGAACTTGAATGTGTGGACAACATGTTTGTAGGGTCACTTTTCTTTTCTTGTTTTCTGCTGAAATGTGAAAGAAGAAAGGAAAGATTGATATGGTTCTTGTTTACCGTTGGGGATGACATACAGATAATATATTCAAACCTTTACCCAAATGGATCCATGAAACTGTACGAGTTCATAGCAATAGTAACAGGAGTGATGATCATTCTGTCTCAGCTTCCAACCTTCCACTCTCTTAGACATGTCAGTCTGGCTTCTCTGCTTCTCAGCTTGGGCTACGCATTTCTTATTATTGCTGCTTGTATCATTGCAGGTACTATTTATTACCATTGCTTTAATACCCCACGAGTTTTGAAATTTGATGTCCATGGTTGTTTTTTTCTTCTTCTTTTGTGTTATTGAAGCAATGAGCAAAGAAGCTCCAGAAAGGGAGTATAGCTTAGAATCATCACCAAAATCAAGGGTCTTCAGCGCCTTCACTTCCATCTCCATTTTAGCAGCCATTTTTGGGAACGGAATCCTTCCTGAAATCCAAGTAAAATACTAATCAACGCAACTTCGTTTAAATAAGATTAGTTAACAACGATCATAATATTCTATATAGTTATAATGATATCACGTATATCTTCAAATTTGTACACATAAGTTATGAAGACATTAGAAATGTTGCACGTTAGAAATCACAACTCTCCGCAATGGTATGATATTGTCCACTTTGAGCATAAGCTCTCATGGCTTTGCTTTAGGCTTCCCCAAAAGGCCTCATACCAATAGAGATAGTATTCCTCACTTATAAACCCAGGATCTTTCTCACTCCAAGTAATCATCAACAGTCCACCCCTCGAACAAAGTACACCTTTTGTTCGACACTTTAGTCACTTTTAACTACACTTTCGAGGCTCACAATTCTCTGTTCGATATTTGAGAATTCCATTGACATGGTTAAGTTTAGGGCATGACTCTGATACCATGTTAGAAATCACAACTCTCCACAATGGTATGATATTGTCCATTTTTAGCATAAGTTCTCGTAGCTTTGCTTTGGGCTTCCCCAAAAGGTCTCATACTAATAGAGATAGTATTCCTCACTTATAAACTCATGATCTTCCACTAAATTAACAAATGTGGGACTCACTCCCAATAATCATCAACAGCAATGAGCATGTTCAAATCCCTATATTTGTGAACAGGCAACTCTAGCAGCTCCAGCGAGTGGGAAGATGGTGAAAGGGCTTTTGATGTGTTACTGTGTGATATTTGTAACTTTCTACGCCATTGCAGCATCTGGATATTGGGTGTTTGGAAACAGGGCAAGCTCCAATATTCTGCTGAGCCTGACGCCGGACACTGGACCTCCATTGGCTCCCGCTTGGATTCTTGGGCTCGCTGTCATCTTTGTTCTTCTTCAACTCCTCGCCATTGGACTGGTCAGTGCTCACCTCTCATAATTGCTGCTTATGTTTAACTATGAATGATACATGGACAGTGGTGGAAAACGGGCAGGTGTATTCACAAGTGGCATACGAAATAATGGAGAAGCAATCAGCTGACACGAAGAAAGGAATGTTTTCCAAAAGGAACCTTATTCCAAGGCTCATTCTTCGCTCAATATACATGATCATCTGTGGCTTTTTTGCTGCTATGCTTCCATTCTTTGGTGACATTAGTGCCGTGGTGGGTGCTATTTGCTTCATTCCTCTTGATTTCATTCTACCAATGCTTCTCTATAACATCACCCACAATCCTCCCAAATCCTCCCTCACCTATTCTATCAACCTCGCCATTATTGTCGTATTCACCGGGGTTGGACTCTTGGGTTCGTTCTCTTCTATACGAAAGCTCGTTCTTGATACTTCCAAGTTCAAGCTCTTCAGTAATGATGTTGTCGATTGATCTAAAAAATCCCTCTAAATTTTGTATCCAATTTAAAAATACTCTTAAAATTTCTTAAAGGTAAGAATGTCAAAAAAGAATGAAAAATATTTGACGGCATACTTACCTACACGTACTTACACATGAGAAACGGGAAAAAAATGACAAAAAAATCGCGGAAAATGGAAAAGAAAATATCATTTAAAGGTAAAATAAATATAACTCCGAAATCTTTATACACTTAATAATTAGATCTCCACCCTCTATTGTTGAACTAAAAAAATAGTAGCACATTCAAATCTTTTCTTTTTGTGTCTAGGTGATAAGATAAGGAATCACTGCAAGGGGAATAAGATTTGGATTAGCTTGCTGATCGAATATCTCAAGGTAAGAACATTGTTTGAGATTCGAATTACTCCACAAGCAAGATCGATCATGTCTAGCTTGAATGATTCTTGTTGATCAAATATCTCAAAGCAAAAACACTTGCTTGAGATTCGAATCACTCCACAAGCAAGATTGATCATGTCGAGTTTGAATGATTATACACACAACCTAAACTACATAAAATTGCAAAGAAACTTAGTCGTTGGCTAAAGAAAAGCACAAATGCTTCTTTTACTATATTTTTCAAGTCTGCTTTACAAATACATGTCTTTATATAGCTTCAAAATGAAACTATTAAAGGGATTTCAAGAGTTGTAACATTCATACTTAATGACCATAATTAGTGATTATGTAAATGTAATCTAAAGTAAATAAAATGTCTTAAAATACAATTACTCTAAATTGTAACCCACCTAAAATTTATAACAATCAAATTTCATTCTTCTTCAATGTGGCGTGAAGTGAAAATCTTTTGATAATTTTGACAATCTTTTCTTCACATCTTCATTGAAGTATATTGTATGATTGATGTCTTTTGGTTTGTATCCTACAAAATAAGATAAATATTGTATGATTGCAGGTAAGTTGACTTTTTGTTTTTGGGATATCTTTGAGTTGTCAATATGACCATAATTCAACTAATTAATCTAAACGAGTAAAAATGGGGGAAAACTCCAAATATATAAACAAAAAATTAAAACGATAATGTTGGGATTAAGATGAAGTAATTAATGTGTAAGATATGTAAGGGAAAAAATTGTATGGCTATTATGGCATGGGCGTGAACCATAATGAAAAGTGGCCTCTTCTTTAAACCATTCCCTTTCATACTATCAATGCCTCACTTATCCTCCCACACCCGAGCTCCGCTCCCCCTCCTTGCGTCTCCATGCCCATGTCCAAGCCTTCTTCCAACTTATCTCGCTCGCTTTCCAAAATACTCCGGTCGCTTTTTCGATCCAAACCTAACTCAAATAGCTCCATTTTTCTGACTCGAGATCAACCCAAAGATGGGTTTTATGTCTTCTATGAAGTCGGGTCGCTCTCGACCATCCCTGAAGTCCCCGAGGCCGACTTTGGAGCCGGTCTTTCGCCGGAGATTAGCTCTTTGGTGAAGAAGACGGCTTCTGAGGGGTTCATGCCTAACTCCCTCCGCATCTCATGTGCTTTGAATATTTGAATCTCTAGATTATATTTATTAGAGATTATTTGTGTAATAATTATGTTCCTATGTACTCTTTTTTTTCCTTCTTTTTTTTTCTTGTAATTTTTTTTTTAATGTTTAGGGATTATAATCATGCAGCTTAAGCTTGCATAAATTTGAATATCAATAGATGTTCGTTTATATTTTTTATTATTCAAATAAGAATTAATCGGGTGTTTTTTCTATTAAGAATATGTTAAAATTATTTTATTTTGATGACTAACAATTTATGTTTTAATTTTAATGAAATATAACTCTACGATAATCATCTTTGAATTAAAAAAAACTTATTTAATTTATATTATTTTTGATAATCGATGCAATATATATAGCCGTGTTTAATTTTCTAATAATTAGAGACTCAAATTTCTCCTTTAATATTATTTTTTAAAAAAATAAAAGAAAATTTCTCTCGCTCAAACAATAATTATTAAAAAAATTATTTAACATCGTTTCCCTATATTGCAATAAACATAAACGGTTTTATTATTTTTGGGAAGAAAATTACCTCTATAAATCATGAAAATATATTCACGTAAAATTAGTATTTCATTTGACTAAATTTGATAAAATTAATTTCAAATTTACAATAGAATATTAATTTTGATATTTATTAAAAAGATTAGATACTCAGTTTAGAAATTTATAAGTACAAAAATAAAAATGAAATTAGAATCATATTAACTCAATAGGAAAAAAAATATTTTTTCGAACTTTTAAAATTATCAATAATATCCTTAATTTTTTTAAAAAAAAATTCACCTTAATATCCTTAAAATTGAAAAAAAAAATTGATGAAATATAGATAGACGTTTCGTTCATATATTGACAATAAAAATTGTTTAAAACCTTTGTATAAGAGTGTTACATTTAAAATTTCAAGGGTACTCGTTAAGTATGGTACTAGAGATAAAAATAATTTTAATTTTTTTTTAATTTAAGGATAATTTTACAGTAAGAATTTTCATCTAAAATTAATTAAAATTTTTTTTTTATATTTATTAAAACTTTAAAAGTTTTCGGTAAGTTTAAAGGTTTTTTTTATTTTTGTCTTTATTTTATTTAAACAAATTCGTGAAATTGCCCTTTTTTTCTCCCAATATATATATATATATATATATAGATAAATCAGCGCGCAAAACCCTGAAATAAAAGGGCTAAAGATTTTGTAGCAAGTGAAGGCGCGAACAAGAAATTGAGAGTTGAGATGGTGAAGGCTATGGCTGGCGACTTTGGACGAAGGCGCGGTCTGTTCAGCTTGGAACTATGCCGCCAACAGATTAGCCACCGATTCGGTGGCCGGAACCCTCGTCATCTTCGATTCTCCTGGCCCTTCTTCCTCATCGGCGTCCTTAACTCGCACCTCAATCTTCAAGGTTTTTGAGTTTCATTTCTCTGTTTTTATTTCCGTTCAACTTCATCATCTTAGGTCGAATTAACGGTTTCTTAGAGATAAGCTTACTTTTTTGAACGGTTACTAGTCTACACTTCGAAACTCGGCGGCATTGTAAATTTTTGGAGATACATCAATTATGTTACCAATTTCCTGCCTCGATTATGTTTAGTATGTAAGCTGCGTGTTCGTCAGGCAAGAGAGAGAGGAAAATAAGAGAATGAGGAGTGAATTATTGGGGGTGAAGGAGTGAAATTGGGTTCATGACGGCTAAGAGGATAGAAGTGTGTTGATATGAGCATCGTTTCATGCTTTGCCGGAAATTGCGTCTTATTTTACCTTCTTACAAAGTAGAATAACTAATTCAAAGCTAGTAGAGGCAAAGCCGAGGGGAACATTCAAAGCCAACAAGGAAGTAGATGTCATCTCACTCAATCTACGAATATAAATAGTAACTTTCTTAGATTATAGAAAATGCACGATACACTACAAGGATATATTTTTCAATTACTATTATTGTTATGGAGCTTCCTAATTTTAAACAAGATGTGCAATGCTTAGTCTAATATTGATGCAATCAATTGGGATCAAAACTAATAAATGAACCAAAAATCAACCTGCTAATTATATTACTAATCACCCTGCCTCGCTAACATTTTAGAAAATGAAATCTGGGTAGAGAGAACCTTCCTTTCTTCTGTCTTAGTGTATGATTGGAAGCTATATTCTGTGGGATTTGTTATTCGCCAGGATGCAATTTTATTCTCATGCCTCCGTGGTTTAGTAGAAAAATCCTGGGGCATTAAATGGGAAATTTGAGTTGATCTGCTCTGAATCAAATGGAAAATCCCAATCCAGGATAGGGGATTTGGTAGCTGAACTGTTGGCTGAGAAAATCTCGTGAACATCAGGTTCTGGATGTTGTACATTATGAGCCCCTCCTACATCGCTCCTATGGCATGGCGATGGAATGAAGTAGTTCGAGTCAGCTGTGGCTGGGGATATAAATGGCTGAGTATAGCTTCCCAAGGTGCTGTGAGTATCGATGGCTAAATGTGAAAAGCCACCATTTACAATGTCCTTACATCCTGCAGAAGTTGAGCCGAAGCAGAAGGTAGATTCCTTGCTTTCGAGCTTTTCGATGTTCTCAATAGTTTGATTACTGAATAAGTTCTCTTGCGAAAGCTGCAGCTGATGATGGTCGTGGTCATTTTCCTTCTTTTCTTGTATTTTTGGTGAATGACATGATTGGGCTAAATAGTTTCCTTGGGAACAAGTGTGCTTTCCTCGATAGGTAATGTCAAACACAGAATGATCTTCATCTGATCTCTGCACTTGCTTTATTGCCCAACAATTCTGTGTATTGCGGAAAGTGCATCTATAGTAGCTTCTGCAAGTACACAACAAACAGGTATTAGATTTATTGATGTGAAACAGTAATAAGATTATAATTATAGGTCTACAATATATTTTGATATGGAAAATTGGATTCTTGTATTTTATTTGGTTTGGGTTCATGATAATTTTTTCTTTGTTTCTTTTCAGTTAGCTTTAAAGAAAGTGGACTTTAACTTTGAATTTTTAGCCGCCGACGTTTCCTCCTTTTTTATGTCAAATTCCTTGTAGTTTCTTCTGGTTTTCCTTCATTGGGCCAATAGCATTCCTCCATTACAAGAACATCAAAATTTAAGATCTCCCCTCCCCCTAGCATGTTTGTATATATACTGAAGCAATGATATTTGTTTAAAATATTACTGTGGGGTATTAAAATATATGTTACCGTGTATGCCTTGCGTGTTTTTCGAGCAGGAAGGAGAAGTCATCTCACCTGGGAAATGTTGCACCAAGTATGTCCTTTTGGCCATATTTTCTCCAGCTATAACCATCCTCATGGGGTCCTTCGAATCCCGTCTCGGAGTTCACTTTCACTTGTTCTGTCCATCTGGGCTGTGTCTTTCTGTAATCACAGAATCATAAAGATTTTTTTATTTGTTTCCAAGAATTGAACTTGTTTACTAACTAAGCTCATATTTGTTCTAAGGTTGACTTTGAAAAGCTGGAAAGAAAATTCTTAAATTCACCTCTTCATTGATTCTTTTCTGGGGTCCTGAGGGTCCTTGAGGCCTTTACCAGAGTCATCACTAGAAAGACTTCCATTAACAGAAATTGGAGAGCCTGGCAAAGCAAAAGCTGCTTCTACCATTTGAGGTTGACTCATTGGTCCATTCCATTTCAGTATCGAAAGAGCCTTATCATATGAAGATATAATCCCATGTACTAATGATCCTCTGCTTTCTTCTGCAGATGCTGAACTCAACTCTGCTTTCAACTGCTTGGTAAGCTCCATCCCCTGAATTAGCTCACCAATGAGTGACTTTTGATCCCAGCTCCACCCACTTTCCATTTTCAATTCCTCTCAGTTTTCGTAAAACGAACTGAACCACCCTACCCTACCACTGTGCTAGTTCATGGTAGGAAGAACAAGAGCTCAGTGCATTTCAGTTCGGATTTGTAGGTAAGTCAAGAAGCAGAAGCTAGAGGAAATGGAAGACCCAAATGGTAAAGAATCAGAGACAACAAACATGGAAGTAGCCAGATGAGGTAATTTGGTTAACTGGGTATATTTGTGTTTATTTAAAACTGAACTGAGAGAGAAGAAGAAGAAGAATGCTTTGGTTTTAATAAGAACCGATCTTGGTTTTATACAAGTTCAAAAAGGAAGACAACTTTATTTCATTTTTCTTAAAAGAAAATGCTGTTGAACAGTTAGAAGTTGGGGAAACTTTGACTGAGACAGCCCCCTCAGTTGCTTTCTGGTCTTTGGTCATTGGCTGAGTGGAGTAAGATTAGTGTGGAAGTCCAGGTTCTAAAGCTGACCAAGTCCACTTCCACTTCATAATTTAACTTCCAAAAGGGTTTCTGTTTCTCTCTCTAGATCCTACGGCTGTGATTTGTTGAGAATGAAAATTTCATAATTGAGATAGTGAGACAAGTGGAAAGTCAGAGTTCAAGCTTGGAGAGTAGACTAAGAATTTTCAAACCTTTCGTCCGCGTTGTGGTATAGTAAACAACTACTTTTCATCTTTATTATTATTATTATTATTTTCTCTTTTTTTTTTAAATCTCTAAGGCTTATGATTGTGAGTGGACTGCTCTTTTCATGCTATTTTTTTGTTCTCTTGCTGATTTTTCCTTAATCCTACTTGGTTTAAATCTTAGAGCTTAGTATTAGAAAAGCTTGGTCAAAATTAATGATTTCTGTGGGCATATTTGTTTTACTAAATTTTGTAATTTGGTCATTCTGGTTGGGCTTGATTATTTTTATCTGATATGACGTCATAATAGTAAGGTGATGTGATGTGATGTAATTGAAATTGCTACATTAAATTTCATTCTTGACCTTTCAGCCAATTTCATATTTAATTTTTAGTTAGTATCTTTTTGGTTAATCACATATTTAATTTATGTGTCGGGTTCTTTATCTTATGTATTCTTGACACGAGGGATGAAATTTTTATTCTCAGGTAAATTGGCTTGTTGATCCTGTACGTCGGATCAAAGTCAGGCATTTAAAGAAATTTTGGTCCTTAAAAGACTTTATGTCTTTAAATTTTATAATATTCAAATCGCTTTCCTTTCAAAAAGTCTTCAGCCTTTTGATCTTTGCAAGTCTTCACAATGCTTTTAAATGTGTTTGTGTGAGCTTTGGGTTCTATTATTTGGATTTGGAACACTGAACTCGAATTCAAATATTATGACTCAATTTGACTAAACTAGGCTTATTTTTTATTATATGGTCATTATGAACATTATAAAAGCTTCAATTTGTAATTAATTTAAATTCAATATTTTTTTAATTTCTTCAGACAGTTGAGAAATAATTTACGAAGATTCCTATCTTATTGTCTTTTCATTGTTGTTCACCCACCAACCAATTTCCAACATTGAAATGATCAAAACTTGTTACTTTATTTAAATTTCAAAAAATAACTCTTCATAGTAGAGATTAATCACAATTTAAATGGTAATTGCCTGATAAAGGGCGAGATTAGATTATGGTAGACATTGCACGTTTACCAACTAAGATTAAATCTCTTAGTTGTTAGTCGTTGCGACGCTTCTATAAGTTAAGGTAAACTTGTCGAGCATTAATAGTAAAAAACTTTGAAAAAATGTCTTAAATTTTCTTTGTTGTATCATTCAATTTAATTTAATTGTACTAATTAACCAATTAATTCTTTTTTAAAAAAATAATATAAAATATTGATAAACTCATTAATTTTAATAAAAGAAAGTAATAATTTTCACCGATGATGCATGTATTAACTAATGTATAATTTTGTTAAAATTCATAAAGTTTCATAAATAAAAAAATTATCTCTAATATCATTGTTTTAACATTTCTCAATTTCAAATTATAAATATGTTTCATAGTTCATTAAACGGGTAAGAAATTTTTTTATAATGATAATTAGAGTGGAAAATCATTCCAAGGGTTAAAATTGTAAACTAATCTACTTTTAAAGTGTAACGTAACAAAATAAATCGGTAATTTTGGAGATCCAAATGATTTTTTTTCCCCCTAAAAAGTTATTTATTAGAAAATGTAATAAGCTTAAATTGTAATATAAAATTTACTTTAAAAATTATAATATAAATCTCATAAGGTTAGGTAAAGTATCAAATAAAAGAGAGTGAAATGGAGCGTGCATAAAAAGTGGTCAAAATAGAAAATTATTTATTTAATAATCGGCCTTAGGCTTCCTTAGGGCCACGTGTAAAGGGACGAGCAAAGTGAACGGCCTATTCAGAGTTAAAAATTTATGGACCATAAAAGAAGCCCATAAATGTAGTGAACGGCCCATTAAGGATTCAAAACTTATGGACCATAAGAGAAGCCCATAATCTAATAGCCGAGCAAAGTGAACGGCCCATTAAGTGTTCAAAAATTCTGGGCCATAAGAGAAGCCCATAATCTAATAGCCGAGCAAAGTGAACGGCCCATTAAGTGTTCAAAAATTCTGGGCCATAAGAGAAGCCCATAATCTAATAGCCGAGCAAAGTGAACGGCCCATTAAGTGTTCAAAAATTCTGGGCCATAAGAGAAACCCATAATCTAATAGCCGAGCAAAGTGAACGACCCATTAAGTGTTCAAAAATTCTGGGCCATAAGAGATGCCCATAAATCTAGTGGCCGAGCAAAGTGAACGACCCATTAAGAGCAAAAATTATGGACCGTAATAGAAGCCCATAAATGAAGTGACCAGCCCATTAAGAGAAAATTATGGACCATAATAGAAGCCCATAAATCTAATAGCCGAGAAAAGTAAACGGCCCATTAAGAGTTCAAAAATTATGGACCATAATAGAAGCCCATAAATGAAGTGACCGGCCCATTTAGAGAAAATTATGGACCATAAGAGAAGCCCATAAATATAATGGCCCTCTATAAACAAATTAGCTCAGTATTTTCTTTTAGCCGAGTATAATAGTGATGAAAAGACGAAGATACCCCTTTAAGAACATTTTAGTGGGGTTTGAGGCAAAGGTTAGGCTGCAATAAAAATTAACCTTTTATTTCCATTGTTTTATTCAACTTCTTTTCAAAATATATTTAAATAAAACTTAATACAAAAAGATACAAAAATCATATGATATTTATATAATTTTATTTTTTAAAAAATTTACTCATTATTAATTATATATATATATATATATTCTAGTAATTTTGATCCTCCTGTTAAAGTAATAAATAGTACCGAACATAATAAAATTACTATCAAGGATGAAAAAAAAATGAACATATAAAACGCTTTAAACAATACATTTAAGGATTTAATTCAATTCAATCCAATCTTATTCCTAGAGTATCTCATAATTTGTTTATATATTCAATAATAAGTTATGTTCTCGTAGATCCAAAAGAACAAGGATTAGATTTGAAATGCAGAATATGAAATGAAGAATATTTGCTGGAGAGAGGTTTTCACATCCTTTCAAAGAATGTTTCGTTCTCCTTCACAACAAACCTGGGATCTCACAATCTACTACTTTTTAGAGCCCAACGTTTTCACCGACACTCATTCCCCTCTTCAATCGATGTGGTATCTCACAATCCACCTTCCTTCTGGGCCTAGCGTCCTCGCTAACACTCTTTCCTCTCTCCCATCGATACGTGACTTCACATATCTTTCCCTAATGAATGGTATCAAAATAAAATTGATGGGTTGATGAAAAGTTACTCAAACACCTTACTCTGAGGGCCAATACACATTTGTTTTCCATGCATGTGATGAACAGAAGTGGACATGACCCACAAACGCCAGACCTTTTTTTATTCTTTTACGCTTCCTTGGATTTTTCTTCAAAACTATATGATCTGTATAAGCTTTGATTTAGTACACTAATCCAACAAAAAAACTATATAATAAATGTAATTATTTGATTAATGCATTCCCAACACAACATCAACTCAACTCAAACATACAATACTCAATTTAGAAAATTACTTAATTCCCTTAACTTGCTGTTGCATTAATCGGCGGCGCCGCCTGATCTTGATTCTTCTCCACCACCCTCACTCCCTCCGCAGATCTAAGCACATACGCCTGCACAAACCAAACCACTCATAGGAAAACTATTCCCGAAACTAATAGCTATCAAACGAGACCTTCAATACCTGTTCTTCGGTGATTTCGACCGAGAACCCGTCGACGATGAGGAAAGACGAAACCTTTCTGTAAGTTCCAGGCTCCAGACACCTCCCCAGAACCCCATCGTGCTTTCTACTCAGATACTCATCAAGCTCATGAGCCCCTTCCCCAGATCTTCAAACCAAAAAATAAAACAATCAGTTTCAAATTCAAACAACAAAACATTATTCATTCATACCCACCGATCAGCTCGTAGACGTTCATATTCAGGATCGTAGTTCATGA
Organism: Cucurbita moschata; assembly: GCF_002738365.1. Classification (NCBI taxonomy): domain Eukaryota; kingdom Viridiplantae; phylum Streptophyta; class Magnoliopsida; order Cucurbitales; family Cucurbitaceae; genus Cucurbita; species Cucurbita moschata. Next base: position 333,331 of record NW_019268580.1, read on the forward strand.
AAACGAAGTAACACGCGCCACCGCCGCCTCCGCCGCCGCCACCGTATCTGTTTTCCTGCATTGTGGCTTTCTTCTGGGTTTCCGGCGAAGATAGGGAAAATATGAAGCTATTTATGCGTGAATTGAATCATCGCCGGATAAATATATAAATCATAATTTAGTTTTCCAAATAATTATTTTTTTTTTCAATTTAAAATATATATTTCTTAACAAAAAAATAATAATAATAACAATGCTTATTTAACTAGGGTTAGTTAAGGCATCGAGCTCACAAAATATTTAAATAATTAAAAAAAGAAAAAAAATGGTTGAAATTTTGTAAAGGGTTTCTAGGGTTTCGTGTGTTCATGAATTTGGAATCTCTTAACCTAAATACATTCATTTTTTTATTTTTTTTAAGATGAAGGGTCAACCCTAATTAACCATTAATTAATTAAATTTGAAATAAAAACCCCACATTTTTCAAGATTGGGAATATTTCGATCTCTACGTTGGTTATTGCTATAATTTTAAGCATGGATATATTTTTCTTATTTATATTATTTTAAAAATAAAGTATTTATAAATACTAGAGAATTAAAAAAATAATTATTACTAAAAATTTAAAATCAAGTGATTATCGAATAAAATAATAATTATTAAATTTGAAATTCATATTTTATATCGACGTCTGAAATCATATGGTATTTTTCATAAATTTATGTAATATTATTTGAAATTCGTATTTATCTTATGAATAGAAAAGAACGTAACATGTAATAGTAAATGTACTAAAAATGTAGAAACATAAAAAGATTAAGAATTAAAATTATATATTTATATACTTAAAATGTAAATAACTATTATTTTTATAATGGAAAAAGAATTGTGAAAATATGTGTAAGAAAGAGGATGGAAACCAGGCTGTGTGTCAGAGCAGATTTCTGGCACAGTGAAAGTGGTCACCTGCATTAGAAATCTCCACGTGTCAATAAGAGAAGGGGACAAAGGTGGGGGACCCTGGAAATTAACATGGGCCTAACCACAGGGAATCTCTGACCAACACGAGAACTAAATGTTTTTCTTTGACTACTTTTGCTTATTATTCCCCCTCTGCAAAACTAACCTCCTCAAACTTTTTTATTTTTTTTTCTTTTATGCTTAAATTATTTATATAGGTCCCGAGAGCTTATGCTCAAAGTAAACAATAGTATAGAATATTCAAAGTCGTTGTTTCTACCAGAGCATGCTCTTATCTTTGAAGATGTAGTTATAGGTTCTTGAGAAGGGGTTTGGTCGGGTCGTCACGTGTGTCGGGCAGTTTGGCGGGCAGAGAAGAGTGAGAAAGGGGTTAATATAATGGTGGTCCTTCACCAATAGCCAGAAGAGTGGATTGTGTGTTCATCACTGCAACAGCACACCTGGATCAGCTGAAGCTACGTTCATGGGCTCAGTGAACAACCCTTGGTTCTCAGTATACGCACCCCTCTGCTCCTCCTCTGCACCATCTTTTATGGTCAAACTTATTTTTAATATATCATATTATAACTGCCACTTGTATATATATATATATATATACATACATACATATAGATATAGATACATGTACATTTATATATATATACATATATATACTTATATTATATTTTTGTTTCGTTTTTCTAAACCTCTAGTTTCAATTAAATGACTTTAAAAAATAAAAATAAAATAATAATTTCTATAATTTGTTTTTTTTTTTTTCAAATGAAACTTTTAAACGGGCCTATATAATTAAAACAACTTTATATGCTTCCAAAAGGTGGGCCTTATAATGGGCCAAGAAACAGTTTGGGCCTCTTCACGAGGAAAAATGTCTGAATCTAATCTTCATGCCTTTCATTTATTAAATTAAATTAAAAGAATAAATAATAGTAATAATATATAGACAGTTATAAGAAAATGAAGGCTGCCCGTTGACCATCTTTCAAGTTTAAATCCAAGTCCAGTCAACGATAAAATCCTATCCTTCCTGCCCGAAATTATCTCCGCCAAACCCTATAAATACCAATTGTCACTCTCCTCGTCCTTGCAATTGCAACCATGACCATGCCCAAACTCACCCGAACAGTTCGCTTGGTCGTTGTCGAGATCGTCTCTTTCTCCCACGCTCTTGATGGTTTTGTTTCCAAGGCCTCGACCTGTTACTAGAGCCGTCGAGGATTCCGATTCCTAGTCCTCGATCTTCCTCTTGAACGAGAAATTACCCGAATATGAAGCTTCAAAATCCATGACAGAGATCGAGCAGATACACACCAAATTGAATTCTTCTCAAATTACCATTGTTGATACGATGAAGATAGGATCAGATCAGTTAGTCATGATCACCTTCCATCCAATCAACCGCAAATAAAAACAAGGGATTGGAAGAAAGAGAAAGAAAACAAGGGTTTGGTGAGGAATTTACGGAAGTTGTGAAGATACATGTGTTATATATGTTTACAATAAAGTTAGGTTTACATATAATATGATTGATACTACGTGTGTGACTAAAACTTAATTAATACCTACCCTACACACCAATCTATCTATGTATTTGCTTACTCATATGTTCCTTTTATGTGTACCTTAGTTATTAGTCTTTCGTAATTAAAAAAGAGGAGGAGACAATTATCTCAAGGCACGGTACAATTTACAGGTAAGATTGACAAGATTTGGAAAGGCAACCCGAGTGATAGTAAGAGATCCATCCTACCTGTGGTCCCATCCATAGTATCTACAACTCCACGAATTGAATATTCATATTTTAGAAAGTCGGGAAGGGATCCATTTGTAAAGAGTGATTGGAAAATGGGCATGGTCTACTCCTAGGCCCAAAGGGGGATGGGTCAGATCCAATAATTAATTATTTGTTTATTAGTGACATTTTCAGTGAAATTTGTCCTCTTTACGAGAATATGAGATCTCACATCAGTTGGAAAGAGGACCAAAGTATTTCTCACGAGGGTGTGAAAACCTGTTTCTAGTAAAATCGTGAGATTAATAGCAATGGACCAAAACAGATAATATTTAGTAGCGATGGACTTAGACTATTAAGGTGAATAAACATGAAGATGGGAGGTTAGAGAAGTTACATTGGGGGTGTAGATATGAATAGGACCACCTTTACTTCACATTGTAGTGAATTAAAAAATAAAAAATAAAAAAATTATGAAATTTCAGTGTATAATTTTTATTAAATAGATTCAGAGAAGAAGAGAGGAATTTCATTTAATTTAATTTAATTTGCAAGAACTTCCCAGATTAAATCCGGATCAAAAGACGGCATCTTCGCTAATGAAGAATACCCTTCACAAACCCCTTCCCCCGCCACCGCCACCGCCGACCCGGACGACGACGACGACACCGGTGGAGAATTCTCCGACCTCCAAAACCCATCTTCTTCCGAAACCGCCGCCGACGAACACACCATTTCACCTCTCCAACACCACTCCGCCGATGCCGGTGATGGCGACGGCGACGACATCGAAGAGGACGCAGAAACGCCGCCGTTTTTGGGATTCGATTTCTTGCCGCTCGTTTTACCCCTTTCCCTCTTCATCTTCAAACAAATGGCTTGAATTTTGGCATCCACAGAGTGTTTCAGAGCATTCAATCGGCTACAATCAGCAAACCCCAAATTCCTAAAATCCTTCAAATTGGGAAAATTCAGCCTCGCATATTCGCCTCTCAGCTTGTACGCCGCCCTATCATAGGCATAAGCGGCTGCCTCCGCCGTGTCATAGGTCCCCAACCAAACCCTCATTCTGTTCTGCGGCAACCTAATCTCCGCAACCCATTTCCCCCAATGCCTCTGCCTCACTCCCCTGTACAGCTTCTTCTTCACCGCCCCCGGAAAACCCCCATATCCGCCGGAAATTCCAACTGGGTGGTCGCGTTGTTGATGCTGCAGATTCGTCGACGAGCATCCATGGTGATTCTCTACGCAGAATTGGTGGACCAGATCTCTCTGACGGAGATACACAGAGGACCCCAGCGCCGGCTCCAACACAGGGGCGGCGGCTGCGGCGGCGGAAGGCAGACAATAGGAGAAAATAGAATCGAGAGTGTTGGTTGATTGGCGAGATAGGAGGAGATTAGAGAGCAGAGTTCTGATGTCGGCGAGGTTCATGGAATTGCTCTGTTCTTGTCGCATTTTGTTGTCCATGGAGGTTTTTTTCAGGTTTCTGGATTATTTTCCCGGAAAATGAAAAGATGAGGAATTTGGGTGTAAAATGGTTGTATTTATAGGTGAAGACGGGATAAGAAATTAGAAAAGTTTTAAACTTTACAACACCCCACTGCCCGGGTTCGAAGATTCTGAATGATTTTTTTTTCTCCTTTTTTCTGGCCTTACAGTGCCACTCAAAAAGAAGAGAGAGATTATTAGGTCATTTGTCGTTGAAAAGCACTTGAACTGGAGTCAAATGGCGTTGACTTTTTAATTAATCACTTCCATGATCTTATGTTTTACTGTCTTTTATTATTTAACCATTGTCATTAATTTCAAGAGAATTAAAATAAATAATAAAATCCTAGTAAGTTTTATTTTTTAAAAATCCAATCATACGGAATTCAATTTTAATTTCAAGAGAATATTCTAAAATAAATAAATATTTGGGATAATAATAAAAAATAATTAATAATTGTTATATAACTTCACTTCTTGTACCTAACTAATATTTGAGTAATTAACTATAATTTTTATTATTCTAAGTTAAAATAATAATTGTTTTTTTTTTTAAAAAAAGGATCCGTGTGGTCCCCAATTTTTTTTATCAGCCGATCAGAATAGCTCCCAAAAGCTACTTTTCGGATTAAATGCCTATGAGAGAGAAAATAAGGAGAGAGACGAAAAAAAATCTTGAAAGGCAAACGAGGATCCACTTTCACACGTGTCGTCACCTTATTGGATTCTTACTTTAATGTGATCTAATTAAATGGGTTGCCAACGTAAGTTTATATTTTGATGTTTGGTTTTAATTTTTAATTATATTTTTTTTTCTTTTCTACAAGTTCAAAAAATCTTCAATTATATTTAGATTATTAATTTGTTATAAATTTTCTAATAATGGTATTTAATTTTTATTTTTAAAATATTAATAGGAAGTAAATTAGTATTTAATAGATTTTAAACTCTATCCTAAAAAAAAGTAACATAAAATTGGAACAAAATACAAAACCTTAGGAGTTCAAAACAAAATAAAAAGACAATTCAACAATATATTTTTAATCCTATTTAAATAAAAAAAATAATTCATAATCTATCCAATACTAAAATTTATTTTTTAAATTTATATTCAAATAATCGATCTCATAATGTTCCAAAACATGATAATATTACGTGCATTTCATTTTTTTTAAAAAAAAAAAAACTCCCCATTTATATAAAATTTTGAAGCATAGAAAATATTGGTTTTTTAAAAATAGCAGTAAAATAGTAAAATAGGGAAGTGTATTGGGTAAAAATATGTAAGCTATTTTAAGGAGCTATGTGCATAATTGAGATTGGTAAATTAATGTCATTTAATTCAATTTTGCTCCACATGGTTACCTTTAATGTCGTCTATTTATTTCAGTTTCCAACACCCCATATGCCCTTACATTTTCATCTTTAAATAAATTAAAATTAACTCAAATATACATTTATTTATTTATCTTATTTTCTAATTTTAACACGGACAAAAGCCTTTATTTATGTATTTATTTCTCTTCCAATCATTTCACACGCTACTTACCCTTAATTTCTCTTTTTTTTTTTTTTTTAAATTATAACTATATATATATATATTCAAACTTATATAAAGTTAGAGATGGAGTACATCATACTTCCATGTGATATGTTATATGCTTTTAAGATGATAGGTAATTTTCATTCTCGTCTTGTGTATTTATTTTTACCCAAAATAAATAGTTTTTAAAGTCAATCCAATTACGATATTTTTCCATATATTTTTCAATAGCCACCACGTTGATTCAACTAATAAAGTTAAAATTTTATTTCAGCATTTAAATCTTTCCTCGTCTCAGTTTTCATATTTATTATTATTATTTATCGTTTTCATAACAAACAAGAAACACAAAAAAGCTATCTTCCTTTTCATAAATGATTATCCACAGCATATTCTTTGTTAATCTTATTTTAATTTGACACGTGAATTTTTTTATTTAATATATGAGTTCGAGTTCATTTCTCTGGTAAGTCAATGTGTATCTTAAGATCTATCTCCATTTGAAGTCCAGCATCCTCACTAGCAATTGTTTTCCTCGGCGGTAAAGGTGTGATTTAATATATAATTTTTTAGATATTTTAAAAATATTTAATAAAAAAGGATGAATTTAAAATGTTATATGTTAATATTTTTTTTTATAAGGGGTGGGGCCTAAAATAAAGAGAGTAGGGTGGGAAGGCATTAAAGAAGAAAAGGTAGGCGAAGGCATGAGGAAGAGGTGAAAGAAACAGCGCCGTGTTTCCAAATATCTTTCTCTCTTCTTCTGCTTCATCTCGTGAAAATTGCAATAATAATAATAATAAAAATAAAAATAAAAATAAAAATAAAAAGCTAATTTCATTCCATGTGAATAAAAGGGTTTACAGGTAGCCCTTCTCAAAGTCAACCCTAAACCCTCCATGCCTCGCTGTCATATCCTCTTCTTCCTTCATTCATGTCTTGCATGGGAATGCTTACATCTTCTCACTTTTTTGGATACCCTACTTCTTGTCTGTAATTACATTATTACCCTCCAATCATACTTATTATCAACTTATTATATCACTTATTACCTAATCATCTGACCCACTTCGACGTTTCCTAACTTAACCACATATTCCAACTCCCTATTGACATGATATCTTGATGAAGTTACAGGACTTCACGTTGACATGACTATATTAAGTGCATGACTCTGATATCTCTTATTAGGGATGATAGGCTTTTATTATGGTATGATATCGTCGATTTTGAGTATAATCGACTATGATATCAGTTATTAGAGACATGGGTCTCTATAGTAGTATGATATTGTCGACTTAGCCAATGTGGGTCTTTATAGTAATTATGTAATGGTCGAACAACTTTGGTTTGTATGGGTGTTGCATGGAGGTGGATGAGTTGCAACATAATAAACTTTCCCGCAATCAATGCTTTAAACAGTAAGCTATGAGATTTGTTGAAATCGTATCCCATTTAAAGCTACACATAAAAAGACAGCCCAATTTTTGTTGACTTTGCACCACAACGAAGAAGGAAAATCAATATTTGTTGACTTTCAAAAACCTAGTATTTCGGGAGGTTTTTTTCAAACAATCCGGCCGGCGTCTGAGCCGACTATGCCTGTGGTCCCTGCCTTCTACATCTGACACGTCACCCTTTCCGCCGCTGTAAATCGGAGCTTTTTCGTGCCCCCACGTGTCACCTTAACATACCCATGAACTCAGAATTTTTCTAAATCTCGTGAATGCCCTTTCCGGGACCTGCCCACGTGAAACCAAACTACACGGCGTCGTTTCTTTTTTTTTTTCCCCTTTTTTTATTTCTCGTGCTATTTATTTTTGCTTATTATTTTGTTCTTTTTTTGCATCATTATGGCGTCATAATGACGGTAGAAAAATAAAGGCAGGTATAAGCTCACAAGTTTTGGGCTCCTATTCTTCTAAAAAAAAATAAAAAATAATTAAAATATTTATTCGTTCTTAAAGGTAACCTTTAGATGAACTCAAAAAATGGAATAAGATTTAGATTCTTAATTAAATTCAATTGAAACTATCACGAGGCTAATCAACAATTCAGATAAAATAAACTTATTCACTCAGAACTATTTAAGAATATTTTATCAAATTATAAAAATAAAACTTATCATTTTAACTATAAAAACTAAATACTAATTTTATGCTTTTTTTTTTATATTTTATTGCACTTTTAATATACATACTCCGATTTATGGACCAAATGTTAAGGCTTATCAAGAACGTAATATGACTGAGTGAGTTATTTATTTTGTAAATAGTATATATATTAAAGATTTTTTTTTTTTTTTGTAATGAAAGGATATAATGTGGACACGTGTATGGCTAAGGATGGCTTGAAAGCCAATCATTCTTTTATCTTTTGATATTTAAAATTGGAAAACATAAAGAAAAGACATTAAAGTCAAAATTAGGAAACCGACCATTTCATATGATGAGATGGACTGTTGTCTGTGGATTTGAAACTGCTTTGACTTTTGACTTTCCAACGTAGGGTAGGGTAGGGCGGGGTAGGGTTGGGTAGGTTTACATATTTAACGCCGCTTTTATTTTTAACATTTTACCAAAATGTATACTTCTTTTTAACTCAAAATACAAAATCATAAAATATTTATTAAGTTTGAATTTGATACTTTTTAATTGCAAAGTATGTATTAATGCCTTAGAGATTTTTATTTAACCTGCACCGAACACGAGGAGGAATGAGAGAGGGACTAGAAAGAGATTTCTTATTGTGGGATATATGGAGCTAATTTCCCGTAAGAAATCCCTATCTCGGCCTTGCAAAAATAAATAAAAATTTTCTTGAAGATAGGAATGAAATAGGTGGTGGGTATGAGTATAGGGAAGACTTCCTCGTTTCTGTCCCACCTTATTGATATTCTAGATCTACTCGAACATAAATCAACTAGTTAAAATAACAATTTCAGAGACACGTGCACAAACTTAGAGATATAGAACGAGTGATGATATTCTTATGTATATAACTAAAATAAGCCATATTGCAATCAAATACGCCGAAAAGGGTAGAAGAATATAACATCATTCTTCTTCAATACTATCAAAAGTCTATTTTATTTGATTGTATAAAACTAAATAGTAAGCCTACTTAACATTTAATATGATATCATTTCAATAGTTGTTGCTATTTATATATATCTAAAATTTCACAGCAATATACTTCTACAATTATGTTATTTTAAAAATGATTTAATGATTTAATGAAGACCGGATTAAAATTATTTTTTGAATATTAAAAGAAATTTTGTTTCAAATATACTTGTTTAGAAAAGTGACAAATAATACTAAAAAATAAAAAATAACACAATAATGGATAACTGCATTTATTTCAGTGAGGAAAACATCGCTTTCCTTCAAATGGGTTTCAGAGTTACCCTCATGCTACGGCCACTTCCTCTTTTGACTCCCAACTTCATCAATAATTAAAACCAAAATTAAATCACAGATTTAATTTTTTTTAATTTCTAAATTTTTTTATTATGATTTTATCTAATTAAATAATTAAGTAAACAGTAGATGTCAACCTAACTAATGTATTTTGAATGGGTAATTAAATAGAAATACCCAAAGCATCAAAAAGAATATTTGTAATCAATTTATTTAAAATAAATAAATAAAGTAACAGTGAGTGGTTTGGTTGTCTTCCTCTCCTTCATGCCCTCGTTTATGGGTAAGTTTGACTGTAGCAGTGACTTAGCCGTCGTTTCATCACCGACGCCACTTGTAATTACACGTGGAGCTGTCTAATTGGGCCGTTTTTTCTTCCACATTGACTGTCACTTTTCATGATTTATAACCAACATCAGGCCATCTCATATGTAATTACAATCATCGTTGAATCATATTAAAATAATAACATTGTTAAGAGATACGTTGATTGATAATAAAAGTAATTCATTATGACATCATGAGGTTCTCATCCACCACATCCATCTCCAATCCAATAGCCAAAGGAAGATGTTGGATGCAAATACAATAACAATCATATGCTTGTTGGTTTAAAATGACAGGAAAAGGGTAGAGCTGAGTGTACCTTGAACCCCAGATAATCGGATTTCGGCATTCGAGCGGTTTCTTTCTTTTGTGTATGAATGTGTGAAGCTGACACTGGTGGCTAATCTTTCCAGCTCTCCTTATTCAACCGTCGTGAGGCGAGGCCCATCGACGAACGACTTGGAGTAACAGGCAGGGAAGGTTTGTGTGGCGTGTCATCATCCCAATTGTCATCCCAACTGTTTTCCCATCCGTCGTTATTGTCAGCAACGGATTTACCTCCAATGGAAATAGGGAGCTCCATGTCCAGCCTTTGGTATTTAGAGTTGCTACTAGCAAAACTTTTACGACGAATGCTAATGAACACTGAAGCAGCTGCAATTGTCAGAATTACAGAAAAAGCTAAAAATGCAATAATAGGTGGCTTTGCCAGGTAGCTGAACCGTGGGGACTTGGGAAGATCATCAGAATCTTTGGCAATATTGCGTTCAACAAGATCCCTAAAATCAAGACTACAACGGCCGCTACCTGCAGTCAGAATGATCACCTTTCCATCTCCACCATTGCTGACTGAAACTTTTACCTACATAATTTGATTACTTGGATGTGTATATTAAGATGAAACTCTAGCACATATATCTTACAATTAACTAAACAAATTCTACAAGAATCTAAATTATGTACTTTGAAGACATTATGTAACATGATCAAAGATATAGATGTGATCAATTATTGGATTCAAATATCAGGATAATTTGTCGACTATTTATTCGATGTTAGCTGGATTGTCAGAGAAGCATGAGACCAGTCTGACATAAAAAAATGTATACAAAGTTCTGGTTATTCTGACCGACGGGGTAACTGGTGCAAGAGGCAAACCAAGTTATCATTATCTTCTTTAATGTGTCAGAGATAATAGAAGAGTCTTGTACAAAGTTCTTTAATGTCATTTTCAACGAAAGTGTAGTACAAAGAATTTTCACCATGTCTTCTTCCCCTCAAATTACTATATGTCCTGCGCCATAATTCACTCTTAAGCTTGTCTCGCAGTTTAGCCAATGTTCTAAGGTTAAGTGCCCTACCCACAATTACAATGCCTGGATTGGAGAGATAGCTTGGTATTTTGGAAGTTCAGATACAAGAACGATCATCACAATACCTAATGTTAATGTCCTTGGCAGTTTAGGGAGGATGTCTTATCATCCGTCTTTTTTTTACTTAAAGAAAAAACAATTGGGTGCATGAAAATTTGACATATTAACGGAGTGAAAGACCCAGCAATAAGTATAAAGGAAGACATGATCGGGGGTTGGTTAGTCGTTAATCTTTTCATTAAAATAACAATCATCTAACTTAAACAGCTAATTATTTAAGGTTTAGTATTCTGAAGCATCAAATGTAAGGGTCAAATACCTTTTTATCTTCTTTCTCTTGAAGTCGAACTTCACTCTGCTCCAGATGAACAAAATCGGGCGCAGAAATTTTCACAGTAAGAGGACCTGTTCCCTTGTTCTGGATTAGCAACGAAAGTTGAGGAGATTCTGCAACATTGTATACATACAAGAACTTGAAAATATACATCTATAAATAGATATGATTCATAATCTAAGATCTTTACTGTGATGGAGTGCACTAAGAAAAGGCAAATACAGCTGCAAGATGTTAGGTTCATGGATAGTAAGAATATGTAAATTTCAATATGTAGCAAGCCCATTATTTTATCCCAAAAAGTCCAAAACCAATATTCTTAACATACATTTAGGATTCAATACACAGAAACCCCAATCCTTTAGAGATCAGATTTGATATTGCCCTAGATATCAATTGGTTGATGCACATTCATTGTGGGTACCCAGATGCCAATTAGTTGAAGGAAATTGTTAGACGAACACGACTCTCCACAATGGTATGATATTGTCCACTTTGAGCATAAGCTCTCATGACTTTGCTTTGGGCTTCCCCAAAAGGCCTCACCCCAATGGAGTTAGTATTCCTCACTTATAAACCCATGATCACACCCTAAATTAGTCGATATGGGACTTCCATCATCCAACAGAAATCACATCCAAATTCGAAAGATTTTAGTTGGCTAGATAAAATTGGTTATTATTCAGATTAGAAGTTGGATTGGAAAATGATTCACAAAGGAAAACATTGAAAGAGAACTATCAATCACCACCTTTAACAAGTCCATCTATGCTTTTGGGTTGAACTCCATGGAACTTGAAGCAAAAAAGTTCTCCTAAGACTTCTATCCATATCCATAATTGTGCGAAATGATGCAGCTAATTTAAGATTAGGGCAAATTCATGGCCAAACAAGCGAATTCATCCTAAAATTAAGAGAAAACTCTCTAGAACAAAGTTCTATATTTCAAGTATGATTTCAAAACATCCTTTACAAATCTCACAAGTTGCTATTTATTAAAGAAAATAAAACAAATAACTCTTTAAATCCATAATACTAATTAAGCACTAATTAATCTAAAGTAATGTTAACTATCCAACGACTCATCCTACATCATTAAAGTCCTAACTCAACTCTACCTTGAACCCTTGGAATTTTACCAGGTGTTGAAAGTCCAAATAGAATAATAACTATGAATATTCTGTAAAAGAAAATCTGTAACTTTTAAAATTGGGGGGAATTAGAACAATAGTTGGTGTCTAACGCTAAAGTTATGCTGTGATTAAGATTATATAGCTCCTATCCCACCTAGCAAGCCCCACATTTTAAATCAAGAACATGGGAACCTACTTAAATCATAATCACATATTCAGACTAGGGATATAAAACAAGAGCAAAATTTCAGAGAGATTAAAGAACGACCACTTGCAGAAATATATGGGGCAAAAAGCATTAGAATAGTTACAAAAAACAGCTGAGAATGCCATATTAGAACGAAAATTAAACTCAAATTCTTATAAATGCATACCATTTCCTGGAACTCGTAAGCAAGCAACAAACTTATTTCCCTCATCAGTGCACTTATTTGATGAACCACAATCCTCACCCGAAGAGCCATCCTTTGTTTTCAATGCTGAAGTTACCAAATTGCCGTCCTTCCCACTATTCTTAGACGCTTCCTTCGAAGCTGAATTATCTAATGGCTTCCCCTTCTCTTTCTCTCCCTTATTCTTTCCTTTCTCAACTAAACCACCGTCACTCTTTACTTTATTTGCACCTTCTTCCGATGTTGTTTCACTTTCAGGATCCTTCTTAATTGTATCCCCGCTGCTCTTAACATCCCCCTTTGAGATGCTTACTTGGTGTTCATCCTCCTTTTCCTTACCAGCAGAAATAGAATTAAGAACCTTATTAGAACCAGTGTCCTTGCTTGCATCGTTTACTTTATTCACTGTTTTTGAATCTAGACTGGAGTTCGCAGTTTCTTCCACCTACATTCAAATTCATCGAGATGCTAAACAGAAATGGTATATTCAATCCTACAAAATCGAAGTGAACCTCTCGCACCTTGGAATCAACGAAGCTGCAGTAAAAAATTAGCAACACCAAAAAGAATCCAACCGAAATGCGAAACAGAGTCTTCATAACGTCAAAGGTAAAAGAACAACAAGATCTCTTCCCTTTGCACCAACATCAAACCATAGTTCCTAGAAACAGAAACTAAAGTAAAATCATCAAACACCATGGGTCAGCTAAGTAACTAGTAACTAGAAACTAAAATCTACAAGAAAAGATGGAGAGAGTAAGTTGGAATCAGCGGAGCAAACTAAGACATAGCTCACCAAATTGAAGTCGGCCAAATGATTCCATGGCTTCGTTCGATGATCCATAAGCACTCACCCTCTGCTTCTGAAAGAAGCAAGGAAGAAAGGTGAAGGAGCTCGATCGTAGGGCTCAAGTTCAACTGCAATTTGAAAAGTATCTGAAGAACGCAAAGCGAAAATGGCTTCCACTGAAGTCAATGCTCACAAATGGAAGCCCATTTTCGGCCCAATTGTAAATATCACAAGTGGGCTTTACATGGAATCCCATTTTCGGCCCAATTGTAAATATCACAAGTGGGCTTTACATGGAATCCCATTTTCGGCCCAATTGTAAATATCACAAGTGGGCTTTACAGAGTCTGTGATGGGCTGCCAAAATACTTGCAACGTTTCCAAAGTTTTTCATAATATTAAAAATTATTATTTTTATTTCGATTTTACCCTTCCAGTGGGCTTTACAGAGTCTGTGATTGGGCTGTCTTGAACTGAGAGAAAAAATCAAAACATCCAGCGGCTGTGACTGTGACACAAGGCTGTGAAACGGCGGTTTCATCTTTCGTCACCACGTGGCGTTGTTTAATTGGTGGTGCTGCATGGAGCACGTGCACTGAACAGTATCATTTCTTGTAAGCTTGAGAAGTCGAGAGAACATCACGTGGAGGGCCCCACTCCTTACTGACAGAATGCACGTGCTTTCACATTATCGTAATTTGATGGTCCATTTAGAATGAAACACGTGTCAACACATCCCCATGCAACGGCGCTCCAACACTACCTTTGTGACTCCTGTAAATGACACGTATGAAAATTGTTTTTCTTAATTAGTAAAAAAAAAAAAAGACTTCTTTTTTAACGGCGTTCCTTTCAGTTCTGACAAATAGAAGCCATTGCGTAATTTGGCTGTTCCCGTCCGCCGACGGAACGCGACAAGCAACCCATCCTAAGCCGCCACGTGTGTCACGCCCCCTGTAATTAGCTAAATTTACAAAGATGACCCTTTTCCCCAAAATTTCGGATACCCTATTTTTAATTTTATTTAACTTAAAAGGCAGAATTGCAATAAATATAATTATGTGGGCTGTACTGCAATTAACAGCCCAAAAATTAGCTTCCCCACTCACTCGGTGACGTGTATTATTTGAGTTTCATTTTCAATAAATTATATTATAGGATCAAGGATAAGAAAATTATTGAATGTAATTAGTATTAATATCTATCCAATTAATAAATTATTTACATCCTAATTTTTATTCTCATGGGCATTCTCGGCATTTCCTTATAATTTCTATTTTTTATAATGTATTGTTATGGAATGAACTTTCTACCAAGTATCTCACTTTACAAAGATCTGCCAATATATTTGCTAATAATTTAATAGTTAAAATACCATTTTGTCCTTTTATTTTTTTAGTTTTATTTTAGTCTATATCGTTCAAAAGTCTAATTTTAAATATTTAAAAAATATATAATAAATCTTAAAATATACTAAACTATTATCTCGACTAAATTTAATTATTTTACTTAATAAATATTTTTGGTACTCACTGGTATACAAATTTTCACTAATTTATTTGATCTATTTATAATTTAATAGGTAAATATGAGGCTAATTAAAAATTAATTATATTTTTAATGGGGGGCAGAAAAGGAAAAGAAAATTAGTTGTTGTGGGGAAGCATCCAATTCCTTTATTGGGTTTCTGGTTTTATTTATTTATTTATTTATTTATTGTTATAATAAAGAACCACACCTTCCATGTTTCCACCACGCTAAATTCCAACCAGACCCACAATCGTCACTGTTTTTATTATTTCCCCTACCCTTTAGGTCCCATTATCGTGTATCATGATTTATGAACTTCTTTTATCATAATCATATATATATATATATATATATAGAAATAAATATGGAGGTGAAATTACTATTATTAGACGGAGGAAGTTGACATATTTAAATATACGCTAAATATATATGTTATTTTCAACTCTCTTAATTACTCACAAACTTAATATTAACTTAAGTTTTAGAAGGCGTGGATTTGAACCGACTCATACACAACTTTAAATTTGGCTGATATAAGTCTATAACTACACTCACCTTGTTCAATTAGATCCAAAACACTCCATAACACTTGTTATTGTAACTCATATAGATACAAAAAAATTGACCATTACCCACTTTTGGGCTCTTAGTTTGTACTTTTCTTATACATCTATGAATACCCAATTGATATTCGATTTATTTTTAGGCCACGAAGAACGAGAGAGGGAAACGGGTCAAAGGAGTCAAAGTGATATTAGAAAATGTAACTTAATTTTTTTAGTTTGAGAATTTGAACTTTTAATTTTAAGAGAATAAGTACCTGAAGTATATCTTATATAACTTCATATTTGATCTCTGTATCCACCCATGTAATTTAAAAGAAAAAATGTAAACATACAATTGAAGGATTTGAAAATGTAAAAAAATTATGCAAAATGCGCATAAATTTCTAAAAATTAAAATTTTTACGTGCAACGTAGTTTTTAACCCTTTAAAAAATTTTGCACTTATTTAAACAAACAGAAACAAGAAAGTAAGATGAGCCGAGAAATGGGTAGGGCTAAAATAGGAAATATAATCCTTGTTTCTGACCGCATCTAGTTAGCTAGGATAAATTTTTTTCCCCTCGGTCTCTAATTCCTAATTTCTTTCATAATTGATCCTATGAGTTAAATTAACATCTATAGTTTTCGTTGCTTACCATGGCTAATTATTATTATTTTTTTAAAAATAATTGTGGTATGGCATTTTGAAGAGTCGATATTGCGGCATGCAATAATAAGTGCTACCATTGACCATTGTTACTTCCAAGACATAGGCATGGGATGTAGAGTATTAAAGGCACTGCCAAATAAAGACTCCTTCAATTATTATTTAAATAATTATTTGGTGAAGCATGCATTTTATTATTTAACCAAAAATATTATTTTCTTTTTTAAATGATATTGTCGTTGACTCGGTCAACCTATTCTCACTCAAAAAAATAAAATGTGGAACATTTTTCAAATATTAATTATTACATTTTTTTTATTCTATTAAAAATAAGAAAAATTATATTTTTTAACTCACTAAATTTGAAATAATTTTACATAGGGCTTCGATTTCAATTATTTCGTTACCGATTTAAATAGAAATACAATTTTTTAATTTTTTATTTATGATTTAGTGGAAAATATCTTATAAATAGGGGTTAGTATGAAAATGAAATAAAGGCATATACATGAAATTTGAAATTTGAAATTAATATTTAAGTTTGAAAAAATAATGCATTTTAATAAAATTTTATTATTAATAATATTTAGAAGAAAAAAAGAAACTCCGGAAATATTTGTCGGGTCGGATGGGGCCCGCTGCATTAAAAAAGTACTTGTGCTCTATCATTCCCCAAGAAGTAACATGGCACGTATCTTTTTTCAAATCCCTCTGGGCCCCACCCGGCTTTTCATCACGCGCCTGTGGACTCTCACGCGCATCGCCCTATTTTTCTCTCCAAATGTTTGGGATTTACTTTTAGGGTTTCAAACTTTTCATGAAATTACCTAACATAATAATATTTTATATCTATCTTTAATCATTTTAAAATGAATTTAACTAAATAATAATGTGTTAACCATATAACAATGGGTTTTATTTAAATAATATTGTTCGGAGCATTTTATTCACCAGTCATCGCTTAAAATAATATTTTGAGTACTTCCGTTTATTACTTTTTGAGAAGCCGTTGAACTAAATCACTGTGTACACAAGTCTAGTTCATTGCATTTTGTAAAAGCTCGTTTTGGGGACATTGAAGTCTATTTTGCATTCGAGAAGTATTCTCTACCCTTCAAGTCTAAGGTACGCCGACCCACAATCTCTTGGCATAGCAAACGGTGAGATCTTACATCGATTGGAGAGGATAACGTGTGCCAGCGAATACGTTGGTCACCAAAGGGAGAAGATTGTGAGACTCCACATCGGTTGGGAGGAGAACGAAACATTCTTTATACGAGTGTAAAATCATTTCCTAGAAATCATAAAGAGAAATTCGAAAAGGAAAGCCCGAATAGCACAATATTTGCTAACAGCATGTTTGAACTGTTACACAAACTTTTAAGCTACTCATAAAACCGCATAGGTATACACGTGTCTACGCCGATGCATTACATGTCGGCCTATAAACACCTTTTGGCGGTAAAAACTGTTTGAAGTATCAAAACTTTAATGGCATCCATAGTTGGTTGACATTTAATTTATATTCTCACATATCTTTTCTTTTTAATATTCAGATTCCAAAATAAACGACCCTATTAAAAAAATAAAAAGGGAGTTAAAAACCCTTTAGCATTTACCACGTGGCAATTTTAAAAAAAATAAAAATAAATAAATAATCCCATAGCCTTGGGGATAGAGCTCTAGGATTCTCAAACGAAACTTCATTTTGAAACCAACCACCACTTTTTTTTTCTTTTTTCTCGAGACCATAAAATCAATTTATTTTAATATTAAAATTTTAGTTAAAAAAAAAAAAATAATAAATTTGAATACTAAAAACAGCCTCCGACAACGGGTAAAAGTAGCGGCAGAAATGGCCGCCGAGACCGTCACACAACCGGCGCCAACCAGTCATCACGGGAGGTTGCCGTTTTCACACTAGTTGACGTGTCAGGTGATCCTGTTTTTGTTTAATTAAAATAGTATTAAATTAAATAATGCATAATTAGAAAAATATTAATAGCCCTCCTTAACTATTATTTCTTGGAGACCGTTGATTGCGGTTGGGAATAAAGCAATCTGACAAGCACCGATCTTTTTGACCGTATCTTCTTTTGTCATTTTCCTTCTTTGCCCTTCTTTAAATTCTTTTCAACTCTTTTTTAAAAACAAATTTATTTCAAGAGAGAAAAAAAGTAAAAAAAATAATTATTGAAGTATTAAAATGGTAACATTTAAATTTAATTAAAAAAAATAAAAGTTTATAGCATTTGGAAGAATAAATGCATGGTTTTGCACATGAATTGGGACCACATAAATTAGACAAAATTAGATACGTGGCATGTTAAATTAGGAACCATAACAATAATTAAAGTTTAGGTTCCTTTAATAGAATATTAAACATTATTTAGTTAGGTATATATTTCTTATTTTTCAGTTAACTTAAATAATTTTTTTTTAATATGAATAGATCAATTAATTAATTAATGATTAAAGGTAACTATTTACTGATTGCATAAATAAAATTGACATTTAGTTTAACAATATTTAAAGTATGATTAATGGTAACATATTAAAATTCAGGCGGACTTTATTATTTGATTGGCCTAAAATTGGCTACTCTAGTATAAAAAATATAATAAATAAAATAAAATAAGACGAAAATATTTTTGAACCCGACCCGAAAAAGTGGATGCATTCAAAAGAGCTGTGGACCATATAATTGTATATTTACTTAAAGTTGTACTTTCATTTTTAGATATATATTTAAATGCCTTAATTTTAATTTTAATTTTTAAACATTTTACTTAAAGATAAACAAATTTTCTTTTTCGAAAATTGAAACAAATTAAATTAAAATTTTATTTATTTAATTATACTGTTAATTGTAGAAAGTATTGACCGAGGAACATAGAAAAGTCTCAAAATTATTAAATTATTATTTAAGTGTAAAATAAAAAAAATAAATGAACAAATTAGTATGGTTATTATTATATTATTTTTGTGCTGTTGTCGGTGGAGTTGTATAATATTAACCAATAAAGAGAGAAAAAAAAAATACAATAAATGTGAATAAAAAAAGAAAAATAAAAATAAACTGAGGGATTGAGAAGTGCTGATTTGTCGGGTTGTCGGGCCATCGAATCCTGAAAACAGGCCACCCTTCGTGCCCGGAAGATAATGTTGAAATTACGATAATACCCTTTTATTTAAGTTTTGATACCAATTTCTCCAAATATTTTGTTTTTTTTTTTTTTTGATAATTTACACTTCTATTTTGAAATTTTTAGTAACGATTATTTAAAAATAATTATGATGTGTATTTTTAAATTGTTTTTTTTAATTAACACCAATATCTATTATAAATAAATAAATAGAACAAAGAATTTATTTTTGAGAAATGTTAAATAAAACATTGCATTATTAAAGCTACTAGTGGTAAGTGAATTAAGAAAAAAAGTTAATTGGAATTTTAAAATCCGTTTAATTTTTAAAAGAAAAAAATAATAATTTGCCATTTTTGCCCCTGTAGGGGTCCTTCCCAGTTCCCTCCAAGCTTATTTAGTGCCCCCATCTTCTTCTTCCACTCCGCACACTGCCCTTCTCTCCGCCTCTCTCTCTCTCTCTCTCTCTCTCTCTCTCTCTCTTCCCCTTTTGGGGTCCTCCCGCCGGCATTGCCATTTCCCCCTCCGATTCCTTGAAATGGAGAGTTCCATCTCAGCCATTGCTCTGCTTCTGGTAATTTTGGTCCCCTGTGCCCTAGGCGGCCATGACTACGGTCAAGCTCTAAGCAAGAGCATTCTATTCTTCGAAGCTCAGAGATCCGGCTACCTTCCTCACAATCAGCGCGTCAATTGGCGCTCCAATTCCGGCCTGCAAGACGGCAAGGCTAGCGGGGTAATGCCTTCTATTTCAAACTCTGTTTGGTTAATGAGAAAATTGATGTGTGGAATTTTCTCGGGAAAGTGATTTGGGGGTTTTTTGTTTGGTGTAGGTGGATCTGGTTGGAGGATATTACGACGCCGGCGACAATGTGAAGTTCGGACTGCCGATGGCATTCACGGTGACGATGATGAGTTGGAGCATTATTGAATACGGGAAGCAAATGGCTGCCAATGGCGAACTTGGTCATGCCCTAGACGCCGTCAAATGGGGCACCGATTACCTCATCAAAGCCCACCCAGAACCCAATGTTCTTTATGGAGAGGTACCCTTACCTTCCTTTTCTTTTGAAATTATAGTTCATATTGTTCTTGAATTCACGCTTTGTTCTTTTATGTTTTACTGATCACTACACTAATTTGTTATTAATTATAACTAATGCATCACTAATTTTGACTAATACTGGGAATTAAACAAACATTAAATTCTAAATATTTGTGATTGGTTGGTTTATTTATTGGAATTATTTTGAATGGGAAATTATTAGGTGGGAGATGGTAACACAGACCACTACTGCTGGCAGCGGCCGGAGGACATGACGACGGACCGACGGGCTTACAAGATCGACCCGAGTAATCCCGGGTCGGATCTTGCCGGAGAAACCGCCGCCGCTATGGCCGCCGCCTCCCTCGTCTTCCGCCACTACAACCCCGCCTATGCTAACGAGCTTCTCTCCCATGCCCGCCAGGTTACCCAATTGAATAATCATTTTATTTTATTTTATTTTTTAAGATTAAAAATTTTACAATTTTGAAGTGTGAGCTATACCCAACGGCGCATGATAGTAAAACTACCGCAATTAATAGGTTTATTTATTGCGTCATTAAATGCTGATTTTATTGATATATATATATAAATATAAAGTATCGTGTTCTCAGAAATAAATATTTAGTTGAAGAATAATTATTGGCACAAATTCCATAAATTGAGTGATGTGATACAAGTGTCGGTGGTGTGAAATTACGAAAATGCCATTGAGATAATTTAATTTTAATTTTTATTATCTTTCAGCTGTTCGAGTTTGCGGACAAATACAGAGGGAAATACGACAGCAGCATCACTGTCGCGCAGAAGTACTATCGTTCTGTTAGTGGCTACAATGTGCGTATCATCCTCTTTTTTTGGGCCTGCATGGGCCACCTCAATTTGGGCCTAATTACACCAAGCCATTACTAATGGGCTTCTCCAGAGCCCATTACTAACTGACTATCATCACTCACGTGTCTAGATTGAATTTGCAGGATGAGTTACTGTGGGCAGCTGCATGGCTGTATGAGGCAACAAACAACCAATATTACTTGAATTACCTTGGAGAAAATGGGGACTCCATGGGAGGAACAGGTTGGAGCATGACTGAATTTGGCTGGGATGTCAAATATGCTGGTGTCCAAACCCTTGTCGCCAAGGTTTGTTCTTTTAATTTTAAAGATTTTCCGAAGATTGCTGGAATAGTGTTAGGAATCACGACCATCCACAATAATATGATATTGTTTACTTTTAGATTTACCAAAAGGTCTTATACAAATGAAGATAGTATTCCTAATGAATCCATGGATTCCTTAATTAGCCGACGTGGGACTCCTCTCCCAACAATTCTCAACAATCCCCCTCGAACAAAATACACCATAGAGCCTCTTCTGAGGCGTATGGAGCCCTCGAACAGTATCTCCTTAATCGAGGCTCAACTCATTCTTTAGAGCCCTCGAACAAAGTACACAATTTGTTCAACACTTCAGTCACTTTTGACTCTAAAGATGGGTTTATTTTGGACTTCTCCAAAGACCTACCAATGATGATTGTATTTACTAATAAACCCATAATTCCCTTAATTGTGGACTGTTCTCCCAATAATTGTCAAAAACAGAAACTTATAAGAGTGATTTGGGTGTTTGTGATGGCAGTTCTTGTTGCAAGGAAGAGCGGCTCACCACGGGCCGGTGTTCGAGAGGTACAAGGACAAGGCTGAAAATTTCTTGTGCTCTTGCATGAAGAAAGGTACTCGCAATGTTCAGACCACGCCCGCCGGTCTTATTTTCCGACAGAGATGGAACAATATGCAGTTTGTTACTAGTGCTGCCTTCCTCGCCACCGTCTACTCCGACTATCTTTCTTCTGCCGGCGCTAATTTGAGGTGCGCCGCCGGTAGTGTCCAGCCTTCCGAGCTTCTTCGCTTTGCACAATCTCAGGTACCTATTATTCATCAAATGAGAAAAGGGTCATCATTATTAAACCAGATGGAATGTCTGTTTAATTTAAAATTCTAATTGAAACAGGTGGATTACATCCTTGGGGACAATCCGAGGGCTACGAGTTACATGGTGGGGTATGGAAACAATTACCCACGACAAGTGCACCACAGGGGATCTTCCATTGTTTCCATCAAGGTCAATTCTGCCTTTGTCAGCTGCAGGGGTGGCTATGCCACATGGTATGGCAGAAAGGGAAGCGACCCCAACCTTCTCACCGGTGCTCTTGTGGGTGGGCCTGATGCCTACGACAACTTTGCTGATGAAAGGGACAATTATGAGCAGACTGAGCCTGCTACTTATAACAATGCTCCAATTCTTGGCATTTTGGCCAGACTCAGTGGTGGGCATAGTGGCTACAATCAGCTCCTTCCAGGTACTAATCTTATTATGATCATTTGGTTTCTCTTGAAGCATTTTCATGTATAATCATGGCACTCATCATCATTCTGTTCTTTCTCCAGTGCTTCTTCCTCCACTTAATCATCCAGACCCATCTGCATACCCCAAAACACTTCCATCTCCAGGTATGATTACTTTATAAAGACCAGCCAATCTTTATTGATCATAGGAGGCAAAAATTTGACTGAAGAACTTGTTTTGCAGTGTCATCTTCTACCCCGATTACCGTAGAGCAAAAGATGACGACTTCCTGGACTGCTAAAGGAAATACATACTATAGATACTCTACAAAAGTGACCAATAAGTCATCAAAAACTCTCAAAGACCTGAAACTTACAATATCCAAACTTTATGGCCCTCTTTGGGGGCTGGAGAAATCTGGAGAATCATATGTCTTCCCATCGTGGCTCAACTCATTAGCTGCAGGAGAAAGCCTTGAATTTGTGTACATTCACACTACTTCTCCAGCCAACATCTCAGTTTCCAGCTACACTCTCTCCTAAATTGGAGGAAGATTATTAGAAACCAAACCAAGAAGATACAGCATACAACAAGCTTTTGGAGTTCATGGAGTGGTGTAAGACATGTGCAGTTATAGATAGTGAGGTCGCATCGGTTTCTTTCTCGTCGTTTTTTTCAGAAGAAAGTCAACATTTACGCGTGATACGGATTTGCCTAGGTTTTTTAGATGCAAATCGGCCAAATAATGGCGCTGAAGTTGGGGAAGAAAGGAGAGAAGAGAGTTTGAAATGGTGCTCATCCTCTTTCTCCACCTCTTCAACGCTTTATAGACAGAATGAATAGCTGAGAGTGTAAGAGAAGCAACAAAAACATGGCTTCTCGAAGGATTTGCAAGAGAGTTCTCTTTTCTTTCATTGTACTTTTGAAGTAGCTTTGTGTAACTTTTAGATGTGTGTTCTGCAACATTTTCTTCATTCACACTCAAATATAGTTTGTGAAACATGGTGTGCTTTTGCTTATCTTGTTTTCAAGGTGTTGTAAATCATCACTATACCTTAAAAAAAACAAAAAAAACTCTCAAATGAACATACATATACAAGCATATATGGAGGTGATGAAACAAGAAATACCTTTCTTTCTTCCCTCTGTTATCTGCCTGAAATGAAGAAATGAAGACCTGCAAGGAAACTCTTCTACCGATGGTCAATTTTAGCACAATTCAATTGATCTAAGCATATCCAATAAATCAAATATTCGAAGACTATGTCTTAGTCTATGATGTTTAAGTGTCATCTCAGTTTGGTCTCTCTAGTCCTTCATAAGTTTCAATCAGACGATAAAATGCAGTAATTTTTACTTGTTTGTCAAAGTAGTAACTTCAAAAAACAGGCATCCCCAATTTAAAATGATATCTGTCTATAATACAACAAATTGATTCAATATAGCAGAGATGTTTGGGTCAATTTCCATGTCCCCTAAAAGTACAGATTTGTCATTCACATGAATGGATCGATTAGGTGGATTAGTGACCCATATGTACAGTAAGAAAGTATCATTTCAATAGAAACACTGTAATCTGGCAATGGATTCCATAAATGTCGTCTTCAGTCATTAGGGCTTCTTTGAATTTTTGTACATGCTGTCAATTACATTCTGCACAAAAAGAACAGAAAATGTATATAAAAGCAGCCTAAAGATATTGGAAAACTATTCCAAACACGTCATTTACGAAATAGAGAATGGATGAAGTAAACGACACCTCAGAAACTAAATGCAAAAAACTGAATGCCAATGAGCAAAAATTTAGGGCCAAAGCACAACGATCATGTGTTTTAAGATAAAGATCGAGTACCATGAAGTTTAAATTCATTCAAGTTCTAATGATTATTTGTAAGTAATTTATTTTATCCCGAATAAGTTTGGCAAGTTTGGGGAATTTGATTTAATTGAAGGGAGATAGGTCGAGAAATTCTTCGATTTCTTCCGGCAGGGTTGAGCCCTGGGCTTTTTCCCTGACATTTTCTATATTCGAATACGAACCTTATAATATTTTAGCAGCTGAGGCCTCTTCTTCTTGTATGTTGGAGTTATAAGATCGCGTTCCATATCAAATGGTAGAGGATCAAGGTGAATGGCTTTAATAAACTCAAAGCCTTTCAACTGCCAAGAACAAGAGTGTGAGATTCATGTTACTTTTTGACTATCGAGTAAATATTTATTCAGTCAAATCAAAAAAAGTCTAGCAAATCGGCAGGAAATAGAACCTTCTTCTCTTTTGCAATTTTGTTGATCTCCCCAAGTAGGTAGTCCTTTGCTCTCTTATCTTCACAAAGTGAATCAAAGTCCCCTTCGATTCCATTTTCGTTTGCCCAACGTTCGAGTGCTAGCTTGTTGGGGTTAGCAACTGCAACTAGAAAGGACTCAAAACTGTTCCCGTAGACCCAGATCTAAATTGAACAATAGAATACCATGCATAAGGCACAAATAACTGAAGATTTCTTTCTAATGTGTACAAAACATTTCAATTAAAGCTGACAAAAGTTTAGCAAATACCATATCTATAGCAGATACAAGACCATAAATATTCTCCAAATTTTCCACGGCAACATATTCTCCTTGAGAAAGTTTGAAAATATTCTTCTTGCGGTCAATAATTTTCAAGCTGCCATCCGATTGCCACTCACCAATATCACCTAAAGAAAATGGAAAAAGAAGAGGTAAATTTATGATAACAAACCATAGAAAACAGAGCAAATAAGTTTTATTGCACCGATTAAGATTACCTGTATGGAACCAACCGTCAATCATAACCTCATTGGTTAGGTCATCACGCTTGTAGTATCCAGAAAACAATGGTTCTCCCCTCACACATATTTCACCTCGTGGTGTAGTTGAAAGGGCATCGTATCCCATTTCGGGTACAGATTCTAGGCAGACATCCACATTCGGCACTGGAGGGCCAACTGTTCCCAACATTGACAGTTCATTTGGCAATGAGACAAAAGTCCCAGCACAAGTCTCTGTCAAACCTACATTAACATGAACATAATCATCATTGAAATATGGAAGGAACAAAAAGTGAAGGAATGCCAAAAAATTATAAGATATCTATACGAGTCCATGAAGAGCAGAAACTTCAGAATATACTGCCGGGATTATATACCATATCCTTGTAGAACATGTGCACATGCCACAACTCTCAAGAAAGCTTCTACGTGTGTAGCTAGTGGTGCAGCTCCAGAGAGAATAAGTCTCACATTACCTCCCAGCCCTTGCTTTACCTGATAGAGAACCCACGAGAACAAAATATGAATTTAAAAT
Organism: Cucurbita moschata; assembly: GCF_002738365.1. Classification (NCBI taxonomy): domain Eukaryota; kingdom Viridiplantae; phylum Streptophyta; class Magnoliopsida; order Cucurbitales; family Cucurbitaceae; genus Cucurbita; species Cucurbita moschata. The sequence goes on from NW_019268580.1 coordinate 359,424, forward strand.
TTTAGTAAATCTGAGGATTATCATGTCAATTAGGAGGTGCGACACGAAAGAAAAAAAAATGCCACCTTACTGAAGACAAGTTTGTCACAAATGGGAGATGCATCGCCATGTTTATGCCCCTTTTGCATGTTACCATATTTACTGCACCAAAGGATAAAACCGATTAGAGTAACAATAAGAGAAATAATCAACAACTGGTGAAGTTTTGAGTTCATAACAATGCCCTAGAAACACCCTCTGTGATAAAAATAAAAAAAAAGTAGATCAAATTATCTGATAGTTCTAAGGAAGTTAATGAACCATGCCCAACATAGGCGAGTTTGTAGACACATATCACATGCCACAGTTCACAAAACTATCTTCCAAAAAGAAATAGGAGGACATATAAAACTATCTTTGTTTTATCGAAATTCATCAGCACTATTTACCACGCATATTTTAAGAAAATTAACCGAAGTGAAACTGACTTACTGTGAGTATGCAAGATTGAATAATGTCTTCCTAAAGAATCCCCCTGCATCTAATCTCTGAGTCAACCCTGAGAAAATATAATAACAATTATTTTGATCATGGGAGATATGAACTTGCATTCAAGTAAAAATATTAGCATCCACAGACCAAAGAGATAAAACCAGTACTGCATTCATACAATTGGTTTTGCCTATAGAGACATAAGTCCTCAATTATTATTATCAGGCAAAAAGGATTATGACGACATCAAAATCATATAGTTCACACATGGACAGCTTACCAGCATAAATTCTATCTAAAACACGAGGAACGGCACAGAAAATGCTAGGTTTGAGCTCCCCAATATCTTCAACCAGTAGTTTAACATCCTGCAGAATAAAAATGATAAGCAACATTTACAAAGCTTATATTTGGTGCATGAAGAAAATCAAATGATTACTCACCCCACGCCAAAACCCAATGGAGGCACCATGTAAGATAAACAACTCCTCGAGCACCCGGTCAAAGATATGTGCTAGTGGAAGGTATGACAAATAGACATCTTTCGCATTCATCTGTATGAGAGAGAGAGAGAGATAAGTAAGAAATACAATGCATATCAATCTAGATCGACTGTTCCATAGGTTATGTTGGTTAAATTTTCATTTCCAGGTTATCATAAATAAAAGATTGTGAAGTACAAATTTACTAAGGAAAACTACCTCTTCATTTACACTCTCTAATAGACGCTGGACACCAGCTATAAGTGAAATTATGCTTTTGTTTGATATCATCACTCCTTTGGGATCTCCAGTAGTGCCACTTGTATACATGATTGTGGAAATGTCACTTTTCTTTTTCACAGGGAGATCAAAATGTTGATTTTCACCCTGTTTAAAGCAGACACCAAAAATTTGATGAGTAATACTTTTTTCATTGTGATGAGAAATGAAGGAAGTGGAAACAACATTTCAGTTCATCATCCATATATACCTAGATTATCTTAATGATGAAGTTATCAGTTGATCATCCATACTCAGAAGTGAAAACAACAAACAAAATGTTACCATGGAAAACTTTGTGCAGTTGAGACAAAGAGTTTCAGGCAAAATACTAAATTATTTAATAAGGGAGACCTTATGCAGGTGAGCCAAGAGATCAAATATAATACTTACCAGAAGCAAAAATTCATCCCAAGAAAATATTTCAAGCCCATACTTCTCAAACTCCTCTCTTAGATTAGGTGCAACCTTGCCAAAACTCACAATTGCTACAAACAAACAAATGAAATCTTTTAATAAAAATAAAAAATTTAAAAAGATGAAAATGTTGCTTCAATAGGCACATCATTGGCATGAGAATCTAAATAGAAATAAAAATTTACTTTTCAAGTATTTGGTTGTGCTTGGGAATGTTTTCAAGACCTGAAAAGAAAAATATAAACTTCATATGATCAAAACTACCCAGGAGAAGTTAATCTGCATAAATGAAGATACTAAATTCTCAGAGTAAAGATGCATAGTTAATCTGCATATATGTAATTCAAAAGTAAAGATACTAAATTTCTGACTTCGACCATATAAGTCGGTACCTCAGGAAGCTTCTTCTCTTCTACAAAAACAACAGAAATCTCTGCATGGCAAATAATAAATTCCACAGCTCCAGCGCCTGAACAATGAATCAGTATGATAGAAAGTTCATCAGCTTCCTTTTATTTTACTGATGAAAGAGATACAGAGCACGCTTGATATTATACTCAAACCACACAATATAATTATAAATTTAGAACAAGCATACCTAATGTGTCGTACAAGGGAACACAATAGAGCCCATGAGCATTACATGCCTGCAAGTGAACTTCAATGTCATGCAATATTCATCTAGAATAAAGTAGCAATAACTTAGACGGATGTCAAGAATACAAAGACAAGTTCGAAGTCATCCACAAATGCATTAACAGTTAAAGAAAAAACTCTCGAAGAAGATAAAAGATGAACGGTATCAAGAAATTAGTCAGGAGCAAAAGTTAAACTCTACCTCCATGCTTATTATCCACTCTGAGCAATTGGCACCGTAGATACCACATTTTGCTCCCTATAAATAGAGATTAGTTAAAGCATTAATCCACAAGATTTGCAGAGATCTACTTGCATAAATTAATCAAATAACCTAGAGAGGATGGAAACTTACTTCCTCAAAACCACGACTGCGCAAAGAATTTCCTATTTTTATGACCATATCGTACACTTCCTTATATGTTAGCCACACATATTTACCAGCCTGCGATAAACAGATCCAAGACACAACTTACTGCAAGGTTTTAGTAGATGATAGAAAAACAAAAACAACACTTTGGAGCGTCTGGATTATGTGCAAGATGCATATACCTTCCCATTCACAATCTCACGTCGGCCAAGCATTCGATTACCAGGGTTTCTCTCCACTGACAACCTGCAATACAGCAGTAATCAATGGATAAATTGACACACTGCGTAATATTCCCCAAACTTTTTCCCGTAAGGATTGCACAGAAACACGAAGGCCTCAACATGATAAGCGAAAGCACAGCTGAGACAGCCGAGAGAAAAGTGTTGATCAAAGCTCAGAAACAAGAAAAAAAAAATGGAACTGCGAAGGAGGATGAAGCTCAAATATGAAAATAAGAACAGAGCAAGCAGAATACAGACACCTATCATGATACAATAATTTATATCTAAAGAAAAAAACATTTTAATCTCAAGCAATTTAAACTACGACAGTTCCAATTAAGGCAGCAGAACCAACTACTTAGGAAAACAACAACAACAGTGAACTGTGAAACTTCGAACAAAACAAATCGAACTGAACTGAACTGAACTTAACTAACGATATCAATAAAACAGGAAACCATTTCTACTTAGTTTCCTTCCACAACAGAATACCAAAACAAAGCACAAAATGCAGAATCTAGTAGCGGTTTTTCACAGCAACAAAGTAGATAGTGAAGAAAACACACCGAAATATATCCCAACAGCTATCCAATCCTTCAATGGGAGGCGGAAACCCATCCTTAGCGAAAATACTTCTGTAAACAGGTCCAATCGAAGGCCTTCCATCAATGGCGGCCTTAGACTCCTCCACCTGAATCAAATACTTCATCTGCGACATCCTTCAGCCTCCGCTTTACAGAGCAACAATCCAAATAACGAGTCTGTAGTGTATGAATCCTTCAAATTTCGATGAATTTGAGAAGCTGAAGTTGGTTTTATACAGACGTCAAAGTACAGAAGTCGTGAAGACCGGTGGCTGTGGGTGACCTGACCAAGTGGCGTATGCGGTAAATACACCCACTTAACTTTTCTTCTTTTTCTTCCTTCACGAAAATAATTACAAATTTAGTCCCTCACTTTTTTTGTATTACCAATTTAGCCCCTCAATTTCTTTAAAATTTAATTACATTTTTTAAATATTATGGTGCACTACGATGTGATATATAGCCAAACAATAAATGACATATTGTACTTACTCCACATAAGTTTTAAATTTAATATATGGGTCCAAAATTTTAACACTTTAATTAACATACACTTTAAAAACGATATTTATTAATAAAAATATGATTGAATTATATTCATATTAGCAAGGTTTTTCATTATTATTATTATTATTCTTTTTACAAATTTGATATTAAAAATGAATTTAATTTTCTAGAAAGAGGAAAAGACGCAATAATAATAAAAACTTTACATTTCTTTAAAAATATTTAATATAAAAAAATAATTACTTAAACTGGGGGAGAAATAAATGTAGTGGGCCCCACGGCGATTTATTTTTATTTTATTTGTGGGGAGAGAATAAACTTGAATGAGGTTAGGATTGGTAGACCCGTTTGGGATTGGATTTTGTGGAGTTAATAAACGGTCCACGTCAACATTTAATATTTTTCTTAAAATACCAAATTTATGTGGGGTTTACGTATTCCATTGTTTTTTTTAATAAATAAATAAAATATTTTATTTATTTTGTTAAAAAAAACGATGGAAATCATATGAAAATCATTACATTTAAATTATTTACTATTTTCATGAATTATATACAACAATTTAATTAATTTTTCAAATAATTTTGATGGATTCTTGATACAAATGGGTATTTTTTTTTAGTAATTAACCAGTTCTAAAAATTTTGCGTAATAATTTTTTTTTCATTAATTTTGATGCGGCAAAAATATTTGTTAATGGAAGAAAGAAAATTAAAAATTGGATAAATGAGTGGTTAATTGAATTAAGGAGAGAGTTCTGGAGGTTGGCTATACACATCATTTAGTTGGGAATTTATGTTTAATTTTAAATGTGTCTCTAAAATATTCATTATCGTTAAAATATGATCGTCCTTTATAAATTTTCAATTATATATATGGAAATTTTATATTTAATAGAATTCTCAAATTTTAATTTAAAGTTCAAAGTTTAACGAGATTTTAATACAAGGTAAAAATAAATAAAGTCCAAACCTATCCTTACATAGTATGAAACTATATCATAAAATTCGGCAAAAAATCAAACGTCACAATTATGGCGAAACTTATTGCAAAGGACCTTCAAGTTGGCATTTATTGGGTTGGTTATCCAACTCGTAGAAAATTTTCCTAATTTTGGGTGTTTTTTTTCTTTATTTATGTGTTCAAATAATGCCTAATGAAGTTGCACAAAATATAAAAATTGCTTTAAATTGATGATCAAAATATTTAAATTATTGATAAACCCAAAAGAAAGGACCAAAATATCATGGAAAGTTAATAAAATAATTGTTTTAGAACATAAAAGGTGCATTTAATCATAGCATCCCAGAAGCAATTAATACTACTCTCATTCAATTGGGTCATTTGTTGTTGGTTGATTGGTGAGCTTCTTCAAATGGTTCATTCATCTTGTGTGAAGACTTTAAATTTGGAGTTTGTTATTTAAGCATAACCAACTTCTTGACTTTACAACACACCTTGAACACAGATCATCCAACACTTTTCTAATATCTCAGCTCTGTTTTACAAAGTATTCTTATCAAAAATCCAAAATTCAGATTCAACTTGTAGAATTTCTTACAAGCAACAATTTATTTTCTTTTCTAATAATATCTCTATCTCTTCCTGGGGTATCAAAATTATCAAAGCAACTGGTTATATATCAAAACTACAGAAAGTTAAATGAATGTAATAATACACCAATACCTGAAACTAAAGTATAAGCCTCACTTTTTCTTGTTCTTCATCTTTTTCCTTCCCTTCACTTCTTTTTCCAAACTTCTAAGCCTCTGACTGATGACCGACGATGATGAGATTTTCCGGTCTTGCGACGGTGACAGTTCAGCTGTTAATGTAGTGGCAGTAGGTTCAGGTGCTGCTGTTGCTTGTTTCATAGCTGAAAGAAACGAGAAGGCAGGTTGTGGAGTGGTATTGGTATTTGCTACAGGTATTTCTGGAACACCCAATGCCTTCTTAACCCCGGGGACTTTGAGAACTGAAAATTGTCGAACATGTCATTCAGATTTGTCAGGGGAAAAAGTGAACAGAAGAAAACTATACAAATCTATTAATCAGAGGAAAACAGTAAAAGATCAATGGTGGCAACTAGGAGCTTGAACAACTCACCAATCCCGTATACGAGTGAGAACACGTTAGACGTAACCCAGTAACAGAATATTGCCTGCATGTATTACCAGAGTAAGTGACCTGATACAAATTGAGACATACAAGGGAAGCTATTCCTCATCCAATTTCCAGGTAAACAAGGATCTTGTAACATTAACTCCCAAGCACAATCATATATATGATGCAGCATTAGATGACTTTTTATGAGTGTTAGATATTCTCTTCATACTATGATGAAACTTATCACGTACAGATTACTTGCTGAATTTATAGTATAGAAAATACATGTAATAAAAAATTTATCAAAATACACAATAAATCATAAATGTGTACATGTTATTTAAACCATCAATCTTGCTTCAGATCTTGTCATAGAGTTAATAGTTACTGACGTCAGAAATCAAAACTTAAAGAAAACTTTAAGATGTGAAGCAAAGAACAAAAGTGCAGGATGCAACTAACCAATCTTGGCATTATATTATCATGACTACTAAAGAAAGTGCAAACATTAAAATTAATGCCAGTAACAAAGTTGAGAGCCAGAATGAGGTGAGGACTGCTTGATGTCCGGTGCTTGCATTCAACCCAGAAGGAAACAAACAAAAGCATTTTTTCTTGTTACAAAATAATAGCAAATACCTTAGGAAAATTCATGGTCAAGGGAACCGTAGCTATAGCAAGACCCCTCATCACATTTTTCATTGTGGAAGCTATAGGATTACCTTCCATACCTTCTTGCATGTTGTACTGAGAAAACGAAAGCAGTCAGAATTTAAGATTATTTGTGTAATATACTACTACAAAAAAAGAAATAATATTGTTAACAAAAACAAAAGGAAAATAAAAGTTATGAAACCGGTCAAGTGAATCGATCTTCATTGGAAGATGCAGATGCAGATGATGCAGATGAAGATGAAGATGAAAGAAAAATAATTCTCAAGTGGCTCTAATTAAGTGATTAGGGAAGCAATTTCATTTCAACTTCAGCAAATTAAGCTCGGTTTCATTCTACTACCAATGGTTACTCCATGGAGACTTTGCTAGATTTTTTATTGGTCCAAGATTTATGCTACTGTGATGCTACATACGACTAGTCTAGTACAAGTACCAGGAAAAAGAAAAGAAACAAAATAATATTAAGCATAAAGAAGGGATCCATGTATCTAATCCATAACAAGCCATAACTGCAGGTTTGGGAAAGTAGACAAATACAAATTTACGAATGTCTACCTCCACGGTGATCCAGAATGTCAGCGCAGTTAAAACTGGAAAAATGTACATAGTATCTGGAGTCGTGAGATCAACAAACCAGTATGCTCCACCATTTTTAAAAGAAGGCATTTTCTCTGCCATGTTTGAGACCTGCCAAAGAAAATAATAATTGAGAACAATAAAAGTAATAAACAGTATACGTCAATACCTAAATGATTTATCATTTGTCAGTTTACCCCAAGGAAAAAACTGATGAAGACAGGACCCTGAATAAAAAGTCCCTTCAATGGAGTAAATGGGCTCACACCAAACCTGCAAGGTCAAACTCATGAAACGGAAGACCAACCAAAAACAGTATGTCGAAACCTCCAGAGAGGTCAAAGAGAAAACCAAGGCACACTGATTTGCGAAAGAAAGGTTGTTAGATGAAAATGATCTTCTACAATCACGTTTTATCACTAATTCATTATTTTGTTCATAACCCCCTGCCACCACAAATAAGAATAGTTTCGTTCAGTTATGAACTTTTATTATTAATATAAAATAATGACTTCACAGGCTATGAGACTGGGACATTATTGCGAAAAATAAGAATGCTATTGTATATATTAAAAGGACAAAAAAAAATATGGCAGGTTTGAGATACTATACATTTAGCAAACAAAATAATAACATTTGTTTCCCTATTCAAGTGACTTCAACAACAGCCCAATCAAGAAAATTAACCACTGCAATATGGACATATTTAAAACTATTCATTATTGGGGGCCTAACAGCTAGCTCTTCCCAGAAACCTCCTGATCTGTATTATTTGGTTGCAGGAGGATCCATCTCTTCTGACTTTCAATTTTGAAGGCCATCTTGATCATGGGATTGAGAAGTTAGCTGGTCTTTACTTCAGCTACATTTCTTTTCCTTTCCTTTCTCTTGGTCACACACACACACACACACACACACTAATGCAATTTAATGTGTCTCAAGTTTTAAAAAGTGAACTTACTCATTAAAAAGTTTTTTCATTTTTTGTTGACCCTCAGCAACAGCCCTGGGATCCATACCCTGATGAAAAAGAAAAAAGGGGAAAAAAACTATATAACTTTACTACAATTTTTCAAAGAGTGAGTAAAAAGTGGTGCATAAAATACACTTGCTTTTACATTAAAGAAAATTTGTGATATGATAATCAATAGATGATACTGATCGCATATAAGTACAAGAATCAGACAAGATACCTTTTCTTGCATCTCCGTCTTAACTTCTTCCAAGTGAGGCCTTAACAACTATACAACAAATGAGACTTGATTCAATCTTTAATCAAAGCCACAATACCCAATTAAAAGTTGCATATATTTCACAATAGCAAAATATCAGCATATAAGCTTGCATCACATTAAAATTGAAAACATAGTAAAAGATGCAGGAAGTGCAACAAAAGCCAGAGTGGAGATTCAATGAGCTTTAAGGTTAAAAGAGATAACAGCGATGCCACAAAACTAATTCTATCACAGAAGGTGACAGCTCACGCCATAACAAGAGGGTGAACCCTAAAAGTTGCCAAACCTCCCCATTCTTTAGCCTCTGTAGCATAATCAAATTGCATCCCCCAAAAACTTGGTTGTGCAAGGATAAAGATTTATTGAATTTAATAACTAGCTAGAAAATTCTCTATGCAGCTAGAAAAAGAATGTGGGACTACATCATAAGAACATATCCACATGCATGTTTTTCCCTTCCATTAGATCATTGCTAGAATTAAATGCAAACGAGGAAGCAGAAGAAATATAAAATATTAAGTTCATCATGCCAATTCAATGAAACAAATGAACAGGCATACAAGGTCAGGATTCCAATTTGCAGCCAACTTACCTTCTTTCTGGCTCTAATTAACCAGCTCTCTAGACACAAAGTGGCAGCAATTAAGATAAGCAAAAAGGATGTATATCTTTTTTTTTCCCTCTTTTTTGGATAACTAGGACATCAGAGGCTTCACTCCTAGCAATTTTGTTCCTGTGACACCCCCTTAACCTCGGGAAGGCGTTGCTCATTACAAGACCGCCTCCAAAAACCAAGAACAACGGGGATTTCCAACTATTAAGTTTCCAAACAGAGACTACAAGCTATCTCTGACTCTAAGTATCCTCACAGCCCTTACCGGTGTTAAAGGATGCATGTGTCTTAGAGAAAGAAATAGAAACTCATGGAAAAACATATCTACAACAACCACGATTTGAGTCACATCAATATCAGATATTTATTAAAAGACTGCTCCTTGGTTGAGAATGAGGACTATGAGCTGTATTGACTATTGTTCTAAGGTTCCAGTGCCAAGGCACTGAGTGGATAGCTCAAAATAAATCCCTTGATGACGCTACAGTAACCCAAAAGAACAACAAATTATGAACAAGTGCTAAAATGGAAGAATTTGCATCTAGAAATTGAAGTTGGAGTAAACGTGGAAAATCGAGTGCATAAACAACTGACATACAGTAAGCTTTGCAGTAGATTTGAGTTGATTTATCAAAAGTGGGACTGTTGCACTACGGATCAGCAGGGTTGTTAATACAATGCAAGCCCACCTGACGGATTCCAAAAGTTAGATCATCAGTGAACATTAGAAGTTCAGGGCACAATATATTATAAAGAAATCCAAGTGTGAAAAATTGCGGGTCCTCACCAGTTTAATCCAGTAAAAGAATGAATACCATCTATAAAGTACTGCACACCCTTGACAGAGAGAAAAGAATCAGCAGCAGCAACGGCTACTTCATCAGCAACAGAAGCCTGAGATACAGCTGATTGAACTGTTGTATCTGTAAGAACTTCTGCAACATCACTCATGAATTCAATTTTTTCAGACCCTTCGCCAATAGTACTTGACATGTAGCGGCAGAAAAAGGAACCAGCGCTTGACGAGAGGAAAGTGTTTGGATATTTTCTATCATGAGAAAAAAAATTAGACCTGGATGACTTGTTAAAGCTGGTTCCAAATGATCTGCTCTGCAGGAAACTATTGATTTTTTCATGGGAAATTGAATCTCCATCCAAATGTTCATTTTTACGGTCATTAGTATGACCAAAAATACTAATCGATGGATGACACTGCCGGGCTATAAGATTTGCTCTTGTGCAAAGGCTGCGCCTGTAAGCCATTGATACTGTCTACCGACAAACAACAAGTAATCATATTAAAAAATTGATAGCAGAATTAACCATGAAACAATTAAATTGGAAAGCAAGAAAAAGATTTGAAAAACGTATTAAAAGATAGCCAAAAGATTCTTAATATGGTAAGAACAGACTAAACACCAAATCTAACCCAGTATGCTTAATTATTTGCTTTATACATTACGTTATTATTAAAATGAAATCGAATTAAAAGGTATACTACGTATTTTATCCCACATTAATGGGAGAACAGCCCAGAGTGCTCCAAGAATTTAATTTATTTTCATCCAAATCATGCATTGGCCGAACTTTTTGTCCACTCAAATAACATCCATCAACCTCAACCGTTGATTCACCTACCTCCTTTCTTCCCGTACTCCATCAAACATATAGATAAGAGTCAGAAATCAATACCTCCAACTCCCAATACTGCATTAAAGAAATTTCGAGTCTATGACTATCGGAAAGGGAACAAATGTACGCGCACCTATCATTTTATTACCTCCAAATTGAATCTTAAGACAGTCTTTCTAAGAAGTCGATTGAAATTACCTGTCTAGAGCACAGTCATGTAATTGATTAATTTTCTCAGATTGCTCGCTTGCTTTTCAACTGCAAGTGATAGATTAGTTTGGTTTGGATGTTGCTTTAGCCATAGAATGAAATAAAAAGGTAAACAATGAAAATAAAAACAACGAGTTAAGCGATTCGAGTTAGGTAAGACTGCTTAAAACGCACATCCAGAACGAACACTAATCAGATTAGGAGATGGTCAAGAAGATGGTGAACAGAACATGAAAAAAAAGTAACAAAAAGAAGTACCTGAATGAGAGCTCGACAGTGATCGCGAGGACGGAGGCGGAGAAGGGAGGAGGCCGGAAGAACAGTGCCGGAATCGAAGCGTGGCGCTTACGAAGAGATGCAAATCAGAGGTTTTGGGTTTAGAAGGGCGAAAAAAAAAATCAAGTGAAAAGTCCTTTTTACCCTTATAAAAACTAAAATATATGTACACCACTAAATCTCAAATTTGAGTATAAATGTTATTTTATTTTGGGAAAATAATAATATTAGTAATATCATATATTTATAATATATTATACGGAAAAAAGATTTTGTCCATTTTGAATATTACAATTAAATTGCTAATTACTGTTTGGCGGGAATATATTAATATAATAATACTTTTTATTTGGTAACTGAACAGTTCGATAATATTTTATATTAATTTAATAATATTCTTTTATTTTGAGTGACAAAGATATATTGAAATTATTATTAGTTTTGTTCCTTAATTTACAAATATATGTGATTTTCATAACAAATGGTAAAAATCGTTAATTTTTTAAAAACCAAACTAAAATTAAAAATTAAAAAATAAACTAAATTTTGTCAAAATTATGCTAAGATTGAGAGCAGAAGCATCCATCTATATATATATATATATACACAAAACGCAAACAACTTAACAACCTTCACTAGTCATGACGTGGCAATGACCCTACCGACCCCGGGGACGTCGGCATTGACACCGACACAGTCTGAGAAGGTGTGGAGGTGGCGGAGGAATCCTCCGGCGAGCTCCGGCACACCGGACACGTGGCATTTAACTTAAGCCACTCATCGACGCAATTGGCATGGAAAAAGTGACCACAATCTGGAATGGTTCTGATCGCTTCTTTCGTTTGATACTCCGACAGGCAAATAGCACAAGTGGTGTCGCTGGGCTTTGGAAGTCGTCGACTCTGGCCCAATATGGTTTTGGGGAATGATTCAATTGTCGGCCCATCGAGGCCTGCTACGGTGGAAGTGGGCTGGCGGCCCATTGAAGGGGAAAGATATGATGATGGACTATTGAGGCGAGCAAAGGCCTTGAACTTGCCGCAGATGAAACAGACCAGCCCAAGTAGGAAGAGGACGCCTGGGATTGCTACGCCGATGATCAATCCGTATTTGGCACCCCGTGGGATACCTGAAAAAACATAAATTGTTATTTAATTATTATAATAATTGGTCAAACCAATTTCTTTTATAAACAAACTAAAACGTCGATTTTGGTTTATTTATTTATTTATTTATTATTATTATTATTTGATTCAGTCAAACTTCAGTTCACCAATATTTTAGGCCTAATTCTTTTCAAACTCTCCCATTTTATCTCTAATCTCGTTAGGTAATACAAATTGATGTGACACTTCCCAAAAAAACAAAAAATGACTTATTTATTTTACTCTTTTTTTGTCCCCTCCACTGATATTAAATCATGTAAAGTCATCTTCCACTAAAATATAAGACTAAATTTAAATATATATAAGGTTAATTGAAGAAATTTAATGAGTAAATTGAAAAGCAAAAATAAAACTCGAGCACTAAATACTAAAACATCTTTTAGAACCTAAAATTGCAATAAATAAGCTGAAAATAAATATAAATTTGATGGCCCACTTGGGGAGGAGAGAACAAATCGAACAAATCGCTGTTTGTGTGGAAACCTTTTACTAGCACAAGCACAGTAAGGGTGTGAAAACCTTTTGCTAGCACAAAGGTAGTAAGAGTGTGGAAACCTTTTATTAACATATGGAAACCTTTTACTAGCATAAAGGCTTTTACTAGCACAAAGGCTTTTACTAGCATAAAGGCTTTTACTAGCATAAAGGCAGTAAGGGTGTGAAAACCTTTTACTTGCTAAGGATACTAAGGGTGTGGAAACCTTTTACTAGCATAAGAATACTAAGGGGGTTAGAAACCTTTTACTCGCATAAGGGTAGAGTATGGAGACCCTTTACTAGCATAAGGGTGTAAACCTTTTACTAGTATAAGGGTACTAAGGGTGTGGAAACCACTCCCCATCACGTGGTAAGGTCTAAACTCAAAGCCCACGAGACAATAAATAAAGAATAATTAAAAAAAAAAACTGCCACAATTATAATTATCTTTTTCTTAAAATTTTGTTTAAATCTGTTAAATTTTGTGGAGGTGGAGAGTGGACACAAGTTTGTTAGTCTTAAGAACCACTGGCCTTTCGCACTCTTTTTAGTTTGAATTATTCCACCGTCCGATCACCGGTAAAAAACTCCACTCGCCTTTCTCGACTTCACAAATATCCCCGGCGAAGAGAAAATTCAGAAGAGATATAGAGAGAATGGAACAATCAAATTATCATACCGCCTTTTGGAAGATTGAAACACTCGATTTCGGCACTCGAATTGCTTTTGAATCCACAATCTCCACCGCGCATCTCGCAATATCCGCAATCTGGCTCGCTCCAATTCACCACCATTCCTTCTTCAAGCTCCATCCCCGTCAACGGAAGCCTCTTCGTCGCAATAACCTAAATATAATCACAATCACAAAATCAAATCACTAATTTCAAAACAAATCCAAACAAGACGATGTTTCGATTTATACGTTACACGGTGATGGCAGGAAAGCGAAAACCGCCTTAAGGTCTCTGTTCGGCACATTGATTACAGAGTGGTTTCTGCCGCTCATACATTTGATCTTCCGGACACGATCGAACGGCAACGTATCGACGTAATAGGAGCAATTAAGAACAGTATACTCTTCTAATCGATAGTTAGAAACAAACGGCGAGTTCTCCAGATCAAAAGAGTTTACAACTAGTCGTCTCGGAAAACATTGATCCGGATCGTTTATCCACAGCCTCTGAAATCTGTAATCGATAAACTCCACCACGAGGTCTCCAGCGTTCGGGAGAGTCAGAATCGTCTGGCTTCGATTGTTGCAGAACAGGTCGAAATCCGGCTGGAATCCACATCGAGAATCCTGCGAACTCTTCAGTCGAAACGGAAATCGAACGGCAGGCAAGGAAACGCCACTGCAGGAGGAGCTTTTGCAAAGAAACTGCGATTCAGCTCCGTGGAGAATCAATAAGCGTAAAAGGAGGAGGAGGATGGCGACGGAGAATTTGGAGGGGGCCATATGAAAGCTCCGATTGGAGAGAAGAAGACGAAGAGCCGAAAAGGCATGAGGCTCTGGTTTTGGTAGTTCTGTTTAACAATTGAACCTTCAGAGTTTTCGTAATTAAATTAATTAATTAATTACAATGATTAAGGGTATATTTGTAAATTCACACAACTTGATTTGACTGCTATCGAAGTGGATTATTGTAAATATTTTAAGTGGCTCATATTCTAAGTTATGTTTTAAAATAATAAATGGCATTTTTATTTATTAAATTAAAATTAAATAATTTTCTAATTTTGTAGCTATTTCATTATTCTAATATTGACGGCCTGTTCTTCTAATTACCCTTTTAATTAAATTTTAATCCAAAAATATATATTTATGAGTTTTTTCTCCCAATTTAAGTTGGGAAAGGAAATGACAATTTTATCCTTATAAATATATATACACAAACACATCATTCTTACTCATGCGAAATATTTAAATATTAATGCATTATTTAAACAAGCAGTTAATATGAGGATAATGTCCCAATTTAAAAATATATAATGACGTGTCATGTGATGACTATACCAAGCATACCATAATGAGTAATTTTGAATATAATTTTTTTTAGATTAAAATGATGTGAATCCAATATATCAATAAGACAAATTAAAATCAATATCTTTACTACTTTTTTATTCTTAAAAAAATTAAATTATGCCGACAAAAAAATAGTAAAAAATCAGTCGACTTATTATTATTATTATTATTTTGAAAAATACCGTTAATTAATTTTAAATGTAATTAACTTAAACAAAAAGAATAACTAAATAAACAATATAAAATTATAATCATCTTTTTTAAAGCTAAGAGTATTAAGCTTTCACATCTATTTTACTAAAAAGAAAGAAACATAAAGCATCAATCAATCATTGTTAGCATTAATAACGATTTAGTTGACTATCAATAATGATATCGACCTTTATAACAACTTCTAGAAATTATCTCACTGTAATTACATTCATAATTTTTTTTAATATATGCCTTTATATATATATATATATATACTCACGCTACTTTTAAAAAGTTAAAATATTATTTTGACTCATGTATTTTGAATTCATTCAATTTTAGTATATTACTTTTAATGGTCCAAAATGAGTCGTTCCTTTAAAATTAAATTTAATTATTCAAAGTTGACTTTTATTGAAGTTGATTAAATTATAACAATAAATTTCCGTGTATGAATGGCCGAATATGTAGATTAATAAAAAAAAATGAAATTTAAAGTATAACATCAAAATGGTATTTTAGTAAATAAAAAAGAAAAAGCTACTTCGTGTATAAAAGTAAATATTGAATATTGAAATCTATATTTAAAGTAATTTGGTTATTTTTCTAAAATCGGTCGCTCTAATTTGCAAAGAGAACACTTCAGCCGGCCATAATAGAATATTGGGCCGTAAATGGATGAAGCCCAAACGAATGCTAGTTAATCGGAGCCGTTCAGTTGGGCCCATAAAGTATCATACTGGGCCGTAAAGAAGCCCAAATAAATGCCGGTTGATCGGAGCCATCAGTGGGCCCATAGAGTATGATATTGGGCATTTGCTTGGGTTTCTTGGGCTAGTCTCACAACATCGGTATAGCCTAAACGATCTCTAAGACGATAATAATAATAATAATAATTCTTAGACGAACACGACTCTCCACAATGATATGATATTGTCCACTTTCAGCATAAGCTCTCATGGCTTTTCTGTGGGCTTCTCCAAAATGTCTCATACCGATGGAGTTAGTATTCCTCACTTATAAACCCATGATCATTCCGTAAAATAGTCGATGTAGGACTTTCATCATCCAATAATAATAATAATAAAAGGTTTGTTTGTGTTAAAAAATGTCTCGTATCAATTAATGTTATTAATTTTTATATTATAGTAACAATATAGATGGTTATAACTCGACCAAATCAAAAGGAAGATAATATACGGCTCTTGATCTACACGATAAGCCTAGTAGTTTTCATATTGAAATGAACAGGTATAGTCATGTTTTTTTCCCGAAACAAAAGACTTTAAATAAAAAATATAATGTGAAATCACCTTACACCTTAGGTAAGGAACCCGTTCGAAGAAATTAAGGCAAATATTTTGGATTTGACTCCAAATGTGAACTCGATATTTTTCAAACATCAGGTTAAATAGAGCTTCCCATCAAAATGTATTAGGTAATACCAAAGATTCTTAAAAGAAAAAAAAAGAAAAAAAAAAATCCTTATTTCTTTAATATGTAAAACTATGTCGTTTTCCTAAATTTTGTTGACTGTCGGAATGTTGCCAAACCAATGTTTTATTTGTGCCATTTCCATATTTTAATTAATTAAAATTATTTTTGTATTTTAAATAATATATAATAATTAGAGAAACATTAAATAATGTTTTTTTTTGCTTTTCCTACTTGGATAAAATAAATGCGCTTTATTTATTTTAAATATTTGAGGGGAATTATAAAATATTTTAAAATATAATTTTCATAATAAAATTGTTTTAAGCACCAAACCACATGACTAAATGATTAAAAATTAATTAAATGTTTTTTAATTAAAAAAGAATGTTTATCATAAAAGTTGGCACGTGTAGGCCTATAATTAAATAATAATTAATTCCCGGGAAATTTGTGAAATTACAAGAAGGCACATGGGCTGTCAGCTGTAGCTTTGCGTGTCAATTTAGTTAATTAATTACATGAGAAATTGAGGGTCCGTTCGAAAATTTCGTTTTGTTTTAAAAATAATTCGTAATAAACTTTTAAAAGTCTATAAAAAGAATTTTGGGAAATTAATTATAAAAATTCCATGTTAAAAACTATATGAAATCGACATTTTCATTAAAAAAAAACATACTTAAAACTACTTAATAATTATTATCTAACTCAATATAGGTTGACAACCATTCATCTCGTAAATAAATAAATTATATATATTTTTTTTATTTTTACTAAAAAAAATTAAAATATATTTTCCAATTTACATTTTAAACCTTATGTAAATCATCGATTACTATCTCACCAATCAAATTGAATCTAGATCAATAATAATCAACATGTATTGTTGATCAGTTCAAATACTCGTAAAGTTAGGGTGGTTCAAAACTCGATCAACCCAACCTGATTCAACGGTTTGGATTGAGTTACAAACTCATTTAAGTTGAATTTGGTTGGTTCACGAGTCCTCTTAAAACTATAATAGAGTCGACTGAACCAACTAGAGTTTATTATTCATTTTAAAATATATTTTTGTTTATGAAATTCCAACCGCAGATAACGGCGGCGGCAATTTCATAAAATTTCGACAGAATCGAAGGGCAATTGCGTGGAAGGAAAAAAGAATTGGATGAGTAAATTTACTAACACGTGATTAATATCACGATCAACACTGCAATAATAGAGATGAATCACAATATTTGAGATGATTATTTGATGTCTTAATATCAACTCAATTATGTTTAGTATACTAATTTAAAAATAAAGATAAAAAATGAAGAGAAAGGAGACAATATAAAATTCATATTCTAATTATTTTTATTTAAATATTATTTCGATTCATTTTAGTATCGTACTTTTGGTATGTTTTAAAAGCAGACTATTTTGATCTAATTTATTTTTTAAAACTCTTTATATACAATTCTCTCGTCTAATATGTTCTTCGAAATAAATCTTGTGGTCACTAACGTGAATCGAACCCAAACAAAAGGAAATATATGTTAAAAATTCCACAAAAATAATGTTGGAAGTTCGATTGCAGTTAGTAGCTTCACATAAATGCATGAAATGGAATGAACTACTCAACTACCGGTCATTACGGCTTGCTTTTACTTTATCAGACAATTCAAAAGCCGTAATTTCTAGAAAGCTACCATTAATGTTGACTCATAAATTCAAGCATGTGGTCTCTCTTTTTTCTACGTAAAAATTGGAAGCCGCCCTCCCTCCATATCCAGACATCGCCCATAACATGTCTGCAGAAATCGGTGAATGGATATCAATGCCTCTGTTCTTAATGCTTAATACATAATTTCTACAAAATTTTTGACACAGTGTGATAATATAATTTACAATCCTAACTCCTAATTACACGAATTGAACTTACAATCTACTAATCACAAGGAAATCAGAAGCAAAAATTTAAAAGAAATGCAAAGATTAAGAATATAATTTCCGAAAACCCTAGAAGTTCTCCAAGAAGAACATAAGAGGGGAAAATTCAATTGACTACCATAGAAGAGCTAACGCGGGCCGCAGGAATCCGCATGAGCTCACTCGCAACATCTCCGAATTCTAGAACGCCGCCATCGGAGCACCTCGAAAGCATCCGATTCGCTTCTTGCTTCGTCAATTTCACCGTAATTCTAACCACTTTCTTCTCTGTTTCCTCCTCTGTACTCCGCTCCTCTCTGTCAATGGCGATTATCACCGGTTCCGTATCTGCAAATCTCACTCTCTTCTTCACTTTCTCGATCTCCGGCTTCCCCTGCGACGGCAACTGCGGCTGCTTCTTCTTGCTCATATCGCCTCTGTATACGTTAGTCGTCTTCTTCGTTCGTCTGCAGCGATTACTGATCTCAACCGCCTGCAACTTTTTGTTCAAGCTTGAAATCAAATTGCCGATCATGATTTTTCAGATCTGACAGAGAGAGAGACAATTAGAGAGATGAGATTGTGAGGAAGAAAGGGAGGGAAAAATAACTATTTATAGAGGAAGAAAATGCTTGAGAATTCAAAGCCATGTTATTTGCTTATTGAAACTTTTGGTTATAGACAATTTTTTTTTTCTTTTCAATTATTACAAAAAAAAAAAATCGTTTTTTTTTTTTTTTCATTTATTCGATTCTTTTTATATTTATTACATTCGGACTTCAATAGTTTTTCATTATTTACCGTCAACAATAATTTAAGAAAGAAAAAGATTAATTTCTCGATTAAATTACAAATTTTTAATAAAATTTTAAATTATTTGTTTAATCAGCTCGAGTTCAGTATCAGAGTCCATGAAGCCTAAGCAGGTATTCGGTCCAAAATTATGATGAATCGAAATGACTCAATGTGATGTCCCACATTGGTTGGGGAGGAGAACAAACCACCATTTATAATGGTGTGAAAGTCCAAGGAGGACAATATCTGCTAGCGGTGGATCTGGGCTGTTACAAATGGTATCAGAGCTCGACACGAGAATGTGTGTCAGTCAGGATGCTGGCCCCAAAGGGGGGTGGATTTGGGGGCAGTCCCACATTGATTGGAGGAAGGAAAGAGCGCCAGCGAGGACGCTGGGCCCCGAAGGGGTGGATTGGGATGTCCCACAAAAACAAACCACTATTTATAAGGGTTTGGAAACTTTTTTCCCCCCCCCCGAAGGGGTGGATTGGGATGTCCCACAAAAACAAACCACTATTTATAAGGGTTTGGAAACTTTCCCCTATCTGACGTTCCCCTATCTGACGCGTTTTAAAGCCTTGAAGGAAGTCAAAAAATTACAATATCTACTAGTGGTGGATCTGGGCCGTTACAAACCCAAAGATGAGACGGACATGTTGAGGACCACAGTTATAAAATAATCTTACGATCTTTATACGATACACGAGCTAATTTTCTAACTTCGAATATACATAAATCGAGGTAAATATAATTTATATAAAAATAAAAATCATCAATCTAGCTTGGACAATCAACATGTTTGGGTCAAGTAATTTTTGTTTATAGTGCCTTTGCCAAAGTCTTTAGATGTGACCAATGGACCAAAACTTCCACAAGAAAAGGAAAGCTCTTTCCGTCTGATTCTTACAACTCCCCTTATGAAAATAGATCAAATTAAGTAGCTCTTCGGAGTAGGACCCACTTCCAATGCCAAAAATACCCATGCTTGACTTGGTCCACCCTTTCATTTCATAAGGGTAAAGTAGTCATTTCATTGTATTCATGTTTTTTTTCTCTGAAAAGTTATATATTATCAACGTAAGTATAGCTCAATTCGTTAACAATTTAACTGTTAAACTTTAGTGTACATGGTTTCCATTCAAGTATTTTTAAATTTATAATGAATTTTTGTTCTGAGCTATTAATCACGATCTACATATTTGATAAACTCGATCCTACCTTAATTTTACTTTTATGGTAAAAAAGTAAAAATATGATGTAGTAAATAACACAATATAAGACCAAGACTTGAAAAACAGGTTTGATTGAAGTTGATTTTTGTTTTGTTTTTTTAGAGGTTAAAATAATAATTCCACAATTACACAAAAGGTCAAAATTAAATCATCAGTCATATAGAAAGACTTTATCAATTTGGAGTGTAGAATCAGTTTTATTTTAAAGAAACTACAATTCAACATGTCGTTTTCTTACGTTGAATGCATGCTAATGTTCTTTTCAATTCTCTTCGCACCATTGAATCGGTCGTTGAAAAGTTTTAATTGTCTGTTTCACGGGAGAAGGTGATTTGGATGTATGAAAAATGTTTAATTCTCGTTTTCGTAAAAAAAAAAAACTAATATATAGTAAAAATAAGGAAATAATTAATATTAATATTTTATATTTGATAAACATTTTTTGTATGGTTGTTTCTTAGAATTTATTTTTTTCATTAATATAATTTAAGTTATTTTTTATTTTCAAAATCACGAGCTGTTTGAAACTTGAAAAAATAAAGAAAATTTGACCAAAGTAAAAATAATTGAATCTCAAACTAATTTATATTTTAAAATTTATTAAATTGTTGAAAAGTATTATATGATACTTTTTCAATTGATAATGGAATAAAATCATATTTGCATATGGTTTCAATTATAAAATATTTGTATGATAAAAAATTGATAAGATTCTAATGAAAAGTACGTTCAAATTAAATTTGGTTGTAGTACAAATCGTGGGCAAGTATTACGTGGTGGGTGTTTCGAGTGTCTTCCTTTGAAAATGATATTTCGAGGATAGTATTGAAGGTTTACTGGTATTACGCCCCAATTCATGTATTAGAGGTTGGATCATCTAGAATATATGCCATAAATGGTTAGGCACGGACACGAGAAAGTCTAATACTTGAGAGAACTTGAATAGATGGATGTTCGAGATGTTCCAATGAGAAGTGCAATGCTCAAGAGAACCCGTATTCATAATTGCACCAATTTCGAATGCAATCCATTCTCTCCCTTAGGGAAATCGGCAAGTTAAGCCCAAAGTTACCCAATCATTCTTAGGATCACTATTATTCACACGTGGTCTCAAATTTATTTATGTATCTCCTCTATTACTCGAATGTCACATACCACGGACTTGTACTTTGAATTTTGGTCAAATCACGTCTCATTGGGGAAGGTGTATGCTATAAAACCAATTGTAATGACTCTACTTAGGAGTGTACATGGTCCGGGTTGAGTCGGGTTAGGGGATTTTTTTGACCCAACCCAAAAGTTTGGGTTGGTTGGATTGGTAACCCAACCCAACCCGAAACTTTTCACAACCCAACCCAATCCTCTATTTTTGGGTTGGGTTGTCAAATTTTGTGTAGTTTTATTTATTCACAATTTATAATTATTCATATATAATCTTACATAAAATATATTAAAAGTTCACAAACAATCACAAATCAATGTATAATTATTGAATTATTAACATAGTTGAACATTGTTATAAAACTAAAACAACTAAATACCAACGAGATCATGGAATTATATAAACAATAAAAATAATTAGTTTAAACGTATTGTATATAATAAAAATAAAAAAATATATAAAAATATTTTAATTGAAATATGTTTATTTATACGTGATCTTATCCTACTTATTCTAATTTTTTTAATATGTTTTAAAAATAGTATGAAATATTAGAATATTTTTGTATATAACAAATAACAAAAAAAAAAAAAAAAATTGAAATATGCTTATTTATTTATAGGTGATGTTAACATTCCTAACTATTAAAAAAATTAATTATACGTGGCTTATTCTAATTTTTCTAATATGTTTTAAAGATAGTATGAAATATTAGAATATTTTTAAAAATAGGTATATAAAATAAATTAAACCAAGAAATTAAAAATAATAAAAATAACAAAATAATATTAAAAGAAAAATTATTTCTAATATGTTTTTAAAAATAATTTGAAATATTAGAATATTTTTATATATAACAAAAATAATATATATATATATATATATTAATTGAAATATCTTGACCTAACTATTAGAAAAATGGCTTATTCTAATTTTTAGTATGTTTTAAAAATAGTATGATATATTAGAATATTTTTAATATATATATAAAAGAAATTAAAAATAATAAAATAATATTAAAAGAAAAATTATTTATATGTAGTATTCTAATTTTTTTCTAATATGTTTTAAGAATAGTACGAAATATTAGAATATATATATATATAAAAGAAACTAAATAAAGAAATTGAAAGTAATAAAAAATATATAAAAGAAACTAAACAAAGAAATTAAAAATTATAAAATAACACAATAATATTAAAAGAAAAATTAATAGGTTTTAAAAATAATATGAACTATTAGATTTTAAAAATAGTATGAAATATTAAAATAATTTAAAAAATATATATATATATATATATATAAAAGAAACTAAACAAATAAAATAAAAATAAAAATAATAAAATAATATTAAAAGAAAAATTAACTATATGCAACCTAATATGTTTTAAAAATAGTACGAAATATTATAATAATTTTAAAAATAATGTATATAAAAGAAACTAAACAAATAAATTAAAAATAATAAAAATCTAAAGAAAGAAATTAAAAATAATAAAATAACAAAATAATATAAAAAAATATGTATTTGTAAACCGGGATACCACTCTGACAAATCTATTACACAAATATTTTTTAAATATATTTTATATATTTTTAATTATATCAAGTTAACTAGAAGGTTTTGTCCATGAACTTGAAATCGAATAGATTCAGTTCAATTCAGAAAAATGAATCTCCTATTCGAAATGCTAATCAAATCCAACTCAGACGCTTATAGTTCTGAGTTGGTCCGAATTGTGGGTTGAATGTACATCCCTCAGTCTACTCCAGTCCAATAACAAATTACTTAAACAACTGTAAATCAGATTTAAAAATAAAATTTCAAATATAAAATTAGAAAATAATTGTAGAAATGTCATACAACAAACATACTATATTAAAATTTGAAAAATTTACACACAAAACGTACCTACATACAGAATCCATTGGTATAAATTTTAGTCTTAAATTTTCGATATCTTTAAATTGTATAACAAATATTTAATTTTGTTAAATTTACTAACTAATTTTAATAAAAAAATTAAAATATATTAAAAAAAAAAACATTAGTTGCACCAAGAATAATTTTCATTAATGCAAATTTCAACCATTAATTTTATACCCAGCAGCATTATTAGCTCCATAAAACTAGAACTTTCATATATTTTAATTAAAGAAAATAATTTATTTTCACTAAGGATTAGTTGTAAATACAAACCAAAATTAATAGAAATATTTTAAACTTAATAAACTTAATAAACTTGCACCTACATCACCAAAACTTTCCTTATTACGCGGAGTTTCCTTATTACGTGAGGTTTATACGGAACGACGTCGTTGCTTTCTCCTATATATAATACCTCCCTTGCCCTATTTTTCTACCAAGTCTCCTCTTCCTTCGGCGGCAAGGAATTGACTCTCCCGCGAAGCTCAGGCAGTTTTCATTGTGTTCGTTTAGGTTCTTTGGGAGTTTTCTGTCCTAAATCTTCACTGGTTTTTCTCCGATCCTTTTTCGAGCGACGAATTATCTTATCGTCAAGAGGTTCGTTCTCTCTTCTCCGTTTGGATCTACGAGGTTTACTTCACGATGAAAACCCTAGAAGTTGTATCCGATTTCGTGATTCTTTTGTATTGATGTTATTTGATGTCTTGTGGGAGGCGTAGTAGATTATTGTACCTTCGGGTATGCCTTTTTATTTGATTTAAGGTTGAGTGCCAAGGGAGATTTCTTGGTTCTGTTGAGATTGTAGTGTTGAAGGTCTGTATTCGGATGAGTTTTCTTCCGGTGTTTCTTCGGTTTTTAATGAGACCTTGGAAGCATACTGTAACTGTTGACAACTTTTACTTCTGCGACTGATGTGAGGACATGGATGGGCTCTAAGAGTTTTCTGAGGCCATCTGTTCAGTTTACGCAATAGAATTCTATTTCTTAATTCTTTGAGGATACTGTGTCAACGAACTGTATTATTTCGTTCGCTTTAAACCTATCTATTTTTCTGAGCCACCTTGCTTGCCAATTGTTTCTGCTCTCGAGGATTTGCACCTATTGATCTACTTGCGTTTTTTTTTTCCAAACTGTTACTTTTCTTTTAGTTCCGCACTAACCTTTTATTTTGAATCTCATGTTAGATGGCGGCTAAACCACTTACTACTGAGGCTATTGCCGTAACTGAGAAGAAGATGGACATGGCTTTAGGTTGGGCTTCGGAATATCTTTCAGTACTTGAGAATTTATGGGCCTCTTGAAAATTTATTGATTATTCTGTTTCTACATTTTTTTTGTTGTTGAATTAGACGATATTATCAAAATGTCCAAAAATACTGCAAATAAAGCCAGGAAGGAAAGAAGGTTTCCGGTAAGAATCTTTTATTTTTAGCTTGCCTTTAACCTGAGCAGTTTATTGTTGAAAGTGGAAGTCTTCCTTTTATTATATGTGTAGTGATTTATCTTTCCATTTGCAGAACAAAATGCAGAAATTTCCAAATAATGCTACTCAAGATAGACCTAGGAAGTTGCAGCGTTTCATGGATTCAAGATCTTCTGTAAGACAGGTTTGTACAGTTCTTTAGCTTGAATATCATTTATTTTGCTTTTTTTTTTTTTTTTTTTTTTTTTTTTTTTTTTTTTTTTTTTTTTTTT
>NW_019268580.1:385294-397081 GCF_002738365.1 Cucurbita moschata
TTTTTTTTTTTTTTTTTTTTTTTTTTTTTTTTTTTTTTTTTTTTTTTTTTTTTTTTTGTATGTTGAGTTCCCATTTTTCATTTTGTATTTAGGGGGCTTTGGCCAAAAGAAGGTCAAATTTTCAAGGGAATCAGTTTGCTTTGACAACTGAGGTTGCAAGAAGGGCTGTAGTTGCTCCAACTCGCCCTAGAGCTTTTTATCGTAGGGCACCCAACTGGAATAAGACAAGGTATATCGAACTATGCATTTTTAGCCTACGGAAAGCTCTCATTGTGAATTATGATTATATGTTTTACTTCAGCTACCCTGGCAACATACCGAAACTATATGATAGTTTTAAAGAAGAAATTTATTACAGAGGCAATTTTAATTTGATGGCTGGTTTGTTTACTTTGTTATGTGATGCTATGACAGGTAAATCACGTTTATACACAATTGATGATTTCTACAGTGTCCATCAAGTTTTAAATATGAAGTTAGAAACATAATATGTTGGTTGGATAAGCTTGGATGATAAGTTTCAGTTGAATTGGAGTGGGAGTATTTCCAATTATTTCGTTTCTTCCATTCTACCTGGGAATTGATTCTGCTTTATCTTCTTAAGTTTGGTTCTGGAATGCATTGAGTTATCTTTTGGTTGTCTGACAAGTAAGTGCTTGGTGGGAGTTTCAGTTGCTGGGACAAAGATAATTTGAACTTTTGATTGAATTTGATTGCTGCGACCATCTGGAAAAATGTGGTTTGGTGAAAAGGGCTTTTGTGTTCATTGGATGAGTGTGTATAGTTTTGAGTTTTAGCTCCTTATTGAATGTGCTTATTGTCTTGGGTTTCTCAAGTCTTCTTAGACAATCTACAATATTATAGCAGCCTCGTCCAGATTCCCTTTTGTTGCATTGATGTGGAAGCTGTTTGCAAGATGTGATGTTTTTAGAGCAGGAGTTGACTGAGATTGAGGCACATTCCCTTTAATGATTATTCCACAATTGTCTCTTGTTCATCGTGTTCAAAGTTTGCTGTTGTGAACTTTCATTCCTGGTGGATGACAGTCGATAAAACTTTGTTTGCTTGCAATAAGGGATGCAAAGAACCCTAGGGGTTGTTGTGATGTCAGAATTTGCACATCTTTCTATGTTAGTGATCCGTCTGCTAGTTTTGTTGATTCCACTTGGTGTTCTCTTTTCGTTTGCTGTTACATCCTGGGTACATTTGTCAGCCTTCCAACTACCATGTCTTGACGAGTCTCTCAGTAATTCTACTTATTGACTAACAGTAAAACTGCAAATGAGGAAACCCTTGACTATGGAAAGTTTTCCACTTGTGAAAAAATGCTTCTTTATCCCTGTAGTCAGCCTGACCTGAGGAATATGACATCTCATCATCTTTAGTAGATACTTGGGGATGGAATCAAAATTGTTGCAAGTAAATCAAGAACTCTGTACTTCTGGTTATTTGTCGTTGCATAATTCTATGAATAACAAAAGTGCTGAAGAAATTAAGTACGGTTAGTTAAAATGTGTTGAACAATGGCTTTATGGCTTCTTCTATGAGGTATTATGTGTAGACTTCGGGTTTATCCACGTGGAATACACTAGTACTGCAGAAATTCATGCTACTGCCGCTTTTAAATCATATCCTGGTTGAAGCCTTCATTTTCTGGTTCAAGTTCCGGACAGGAGTCTTCCTGCGGAGCAGTTTATCTGTTCATTGATAATACTAGTTTGGAGCTTTCATTGTCCATTAAAGCAAGCCAAGCGTGCGATGATTGATTTGAGGTTCTGGTTTTGCTATTATAACTGGACAGTGCTTTTTTTGGATTGGCAAGCGCAACACATTTTGAGCTGATTCTCTTTTTTTGATGACTGCATTCTCATGATCTGGTTTGTTTTTTTATTTCTGTTAATGCATTTTAATTTGCTCATCGAGGTAAGATTCTCTGATCTATCTGCATCTTGCCGCTCAAGGAGTGTTGAAAATATCTGGCGTTTGTGGAAGTTTAATTTGGATAGTAATTTTTTTACCTAGCGGGTCTACTTATAAATGTTATTTCTTTTGTTCATCAATCATTTCAATAATATTTGGTGCAGGGTTGATGCTCCACCGGTTCCAAGAAAGCCTTTTAATAATCGAACCTTTGTTCCCAAGGTACTGTGTTTGTAACTGAGTTTGGTCTGGAGTAGTGAAGTTACTCCATCAAATGAGATGATGAATGCAAGTTTGGATCGCAGTAGTTTAATCTCATTTATTCCCCCTTCTTCCCTTCTCCAGGTAGCTGCACCGGCCCAGCCACAAACCAATGCTACGCAGAGACAGAGACCACAAACAAATGCCACGCAGAGACAGAGACCGCAAACTCTCGACTCACTGTTTGCCAACATGAAGGAACAGAGGCTGAGGGTGTTGTCACAGCGACAGAATGGCGCCGCACAACAACGGAATGGTGGTCGCCAGCAAATACCTCCATGGCAAAGAGGCCGTTTTGGTAACTGAAGAACACGCCCACATGCCAACATCGTGTAATAAATGGAGTAATTGTATGGGAAATGTAGATGTTGCTTGCTCGTCCTCGGCCCATAGCTGATACCATCAAAAGAAAGGAATCTAGTTGTGTCTTGTCATTTTTTTTTACCCAAACCTTTGGCTTGCTGTTTTTAGCGTTTCTAGCGTTTTTAGCATTTTTAGCATTTTTAGCATTTTTAGCATTTTTAGCTTCATTATGATCAAATGCTATAAAAGTTGTATCTGCCGTTCATGTAAAGTGTTCTTTTTATTTTAACTTACTGTTTCTGTTCTTATGGTCTAATTTTCCAATTTTCTCTATTAAAGAAAATCTTAATTGCTTACTACTTTTCTTAGTCCACCAAATACTGATTAATATAATAACAGTTTTAACTTTTTTATTGTCAGCAATCAACAAATAAAGGAAACTAACATAGATTTCTATGGTAATCTTCAAAGCCACACCTAGCAGTTTTGGCATTGTTGAAAATGGATGTTCTTTAAAATGGTTATATTAATAATCCTTGGCTTTTGACTAATACAGAAACTTTGTTTCTATGGTATTATATTTTTATCTGTTGTGAATTAATAGCTGAAAAATGCACTTTGTTGGAAATTTTATTTGCTTTCACCATGTCAAATTGTGAATATTTTGATAAATATTGTTTTAAATTCTTTGTATCAACAAACGGGGGTGTAGCTCATATGGTAGAGCGCTCGCTTCGCATGCGAGAGGCACGGGGTTCGATTCCCCGCACCTCCAATTTTTCCCATCTTTTTTCTTTTTTAATTTTGGACGGCTATGATCTAAGTAAGGTTCCATTCTGTCTTCCGATGACCCGCCCACATGCAGCCATTGCCCAACCTCGTCATCGTCTAACGACCTCTCATTCCTCATCCTTTATCCGCCAAAATCCCCACTCTAGAGAGAGAAAAAAAAGCACAGAGGAGAGAGAAAGCATTCGACGAATTCTATGCCATTTTCCCTCGTTTCAATCCAAAGCTCCACTGTACAATGATTCTGCACTTGAGTTCACCATGGCTCACTATCACTCGCCTTCCTCCTCCACCCAAACTCATCGAACCACTCGCCTCTGCAAGCAATGGCACTAGCGTCCTCATGCCTCTCCTTCTATGCTCCCACGCTCTCTTTCGTTTCACATCCTTCTCCAAGTCGACGCGAGTTAGAGCTTCTTTAAATGCCAGCAACATCGATGGCGCCGCGGCTTTTGAGAATCCTGTTTCGGAGTTACTCGACGACGAGCTGATTGGGGTTGTTTCGGGTGCTAAGGATGCCGATGAAGTGCTGCGGTTGATCGCCGATAAGTCAGGGAGAAATGGAGGTACTGTGTCTGTTCCGGACTGTCGTTTGATTATTGCCGCTGCACTTAAGCGTAACAATTCGGAGCTTGCTCTGTCCGTATTCTACGCAATGCGCTCCAGTTTCTATGAAGGTGTGTGCCTGTGACTTGTTCGTTTTTATGCTTGTGTATTCGAAGTTCCATCTGTTTAATAATTAAAGCTAATGCTGCGAAGTATGTGACTAAGTATATGGATTGGTTTCTTTAAATTAGTGAGTAGTTAAGAAAGACGTTTAAATTTGGCCGCTGGGATTCGTCTCTGATTTGGTGTCTTTTACAATGCTTCAATGATTTCTTCATGTAGTTTGACGCTACTTTGTTTCAGTGTCTTCGTCTATACTACAGATCAAGCTGATATCGCGTCCTTGTTACTTTAAGGGCACTAAGCAGGAAGAGTATGCAATTAGGATAATCACTGAACAAGATTGATTACGTGCTTTGATTGAGATTAGGAAGAAGAGGAACCTAGCAGGATTCTTAGTGTTGTAGGCATGTATAGTTGCTAAGTTTGGGGCGGCATTCACTGAAATTTCTTTACATTAATTTTCTATGCCCAACGGTAATATATCTGCTAATTTGCTAATCCATTGCCATTGTAAATAGTTACAGCATGGGAGGGTGTTAATGACAATGTTTCCTCTGTTGAGAGATGGAAATGGGCTAGGCCAGATGTCCATGTATATACATTGCTGATTCAAGGTCTTGCAGCATCCTTGAGGGTCTCTGATGCTCTTAGGATTATCGAGATTATTTGCCGAGTTGGTGTATCACCTGCTGAGGAGGTGAGAAACTAATCTTTGTTCAGATATGTATGCGTTCTTCATAGGCAGACATTTACGCAGTTGTTTGCTACTGCATTGTGATGAACATCAAAAATGGTAAGACAGGCTTCCTGAATAGCTGTAAAATGTTTGAAGGTCCCATTTGGAAAGGTAGTGCAGTGTCCCAGTTGTATGGTAGCAGTAGCGGTTGCACAACCCCAGCACGGTATTCAGGTATGGAAGGACACGGCTGCTTTTGTTGATTGCATTCTATCACGGAGTGTCTCTAGAATTAATGTTTGATGAAAATCTCTTCAAGTTCCCTGGGAAAACTAGGATTAGATAGAACGTGACTATACTGCATTAGCTGTTTCAATGACATTAACTACTAGATTAAATCATATTATAGTTTTTTAGTTACTGTTGATTATTAATTATTTTCTACATCATAACAACACATGCTCGTCCAATGCCTTGCATGATATAGGACCTTCATGCCGTGAAAAGATAGGATTAATATAAAATAGAACATCTCCTTTGTTTATTTTCATGATTTGGGCAATTATTTGCCTTCTGTATTACAAATTTCTATTAATTTGTTCTTACTTCAGAATTCTCCCATCTATTCGTGGCACTATGAAGTACTGTAGATTTGTCTTGTGGCCTTTGCCAGTGGACATACAACCAAGCCGCTATAGTTTCCATGACTGATATGTTGTGCACCTAATTAAGCATACGTTCAGTGCTCCTGGTTTATTTTTGAACAAATGCTGATGCTTATCCCTGAGAAATGCAAATATTCTTATCTCCCAATTTCTTTTTATGAACTAAACGTGTCCCTCTGCAACCTCCTACCTTTGACAATGATTGTTATTTTTTATTTTTTTGCAGATTGTATCCTGTGCAAAGTGCCGCTACCAATATGAACTTATTTCAGGAAACATAGTTAATATTGAGTCAGAAGAAATTAGGTACGTTTACTTGCATATCACAAACTTTATTTATTTAGTTTGGTAGTACTTTAAGCCCTTTTCTTTTGTTTTGTGCTTTCAACAAGCGTTGGATTCTTATGAACGAAAAAGGCTATAGGTTCAAGTTCTGAAATGTCTTTCAGTACCACACTTCCATTGCCCACTACCCTGAACACTATGCACTTTTGGTTCAGGATGATATTCAATTATTGCAAACCTTATTACTTAATTGTATGTTAATTACAAAACAAATTTGCATTAGATGTTGATCCTGGAATATTCACTTTTTCTAAGGATCTCCTCCTACCGAACGCAGCATGGATACTCCAGCATGGGAAAAAGCACTCCGGTTCTTGAATGTAATGAAGCAAAAACTCCCTGCTGCTGTGCACTCCATTGTGGTATGCGTAACTCAGTTTGACTTTGAACTGTCTGGTTCGTTTCCATGCTTTTGTTATCATCTCCAAATATTTGCTCTTTTGATCTGGTTCGGCATCAGCAAGATGAGTAGTTGCATGATTATTATATTTCTAATGTTATTCCAAATTTGCTATAATTTCTCCCCCTTTCCACTACCTTTTGTGTCTGTTGAGTAATTCATCCAACATACATTTCAGTATTAGTTAATTGTGCGGCCTTAAAAGTATTCAAACGTGCAGAGTTGTGTACTTATCGTAGAAGCGTCATTTTGTTCTCTTCTCCAACTATCATATCTAGGTGGTTGAATAACTAATCTTTCATCTCTCTCATGAAAACTTGGCACATCATGGTTTATTTGTAGGGTCTATTTTTATTGCATATACATAGATCATCTCATTAATGTCTTTGAACTACTAAAAATAAACCACGTAAGGTAGGAATTTTTACTGACTGGTGTATAGGAAAATATGCTATTCATCTCAGGAATAAGTGTTACTCCTGTTAATCACCTAATTAGTTTGCTAGCTTGCTGGTTCTGATGTAAGTTTCTAAGTTATCAGGATATTATTATTTCCCTGCCTTGATGATCCAAAGTTTTTGAGGCAATTAACATATAATTCTCTCTGTTCTCGTGTTCCTATTACTAATTTTTTCCTTTGTCATTCTTTGTAGGTACAAACTCCTTCTGGAGTAGCACGAACCCAGAAGTTTGCCACTGAAACAGCAGATCTCCCAGCACGAGAAGGAGAAAGGGTGACAATTGCTGCTGCAGCTCCATCAAATGTATACAGAGAAGTTGGTCCAATTAAATTTAGTCCAAAGGATCCAAATTTGTACTCTGGTGAGCCTATGTGCTTGACAAATCATTCAGATGGCCGGGAATCACTATTGCTAAGAGTGCCAGCAAAGGAAACCTCATTCTTACTTAAACCGTCAGCCCTCTTTCCACTCATACTTTTATCTGTCGCTGGAGATGTTTCCTCTGGAGTTCTTGACCCCAGCTTGCCTCGGTTGCTTTTAGTTGCTGGATTTGCTTCTCTAGCTGCAGGAGCTACTTTGAATTCATTTATTTTGCCTCAATTCAATCGGGTACAGATTTCTTTAATCACTATTTTCTGTATTGCTACACCTATGTTTAAACCTTATTTTATATCTCAATATTTACACACACAGATACTTTACTTTTTGCATAAGGTTGCTGTCACTGATGCCATGTCGTTGTATGTGTGTATTTTTAAATTTTGGCTTGTGGTATCGATAGACGCATTAAGTTATTATTTGAGTGTTGTCAACTGCTGAAAATGACTTGAGATGAGTTTAAAAAAATTTATTCCTGCATCCCATTTTTAGCAAAGCTTCATGCTAAATACTTTTTGGAGTGCACTTTAAAGTCTCTGAACCTTTTTCAAAATCTTGAAGAATAAGAATGCATAACAGTCGAACATGAAAATTAGTGCATGTACTTATAATACTGAAACGCAGTTTCTATTGAGAAATTGAAAAGCACTGCAAACGTAACAGTACTCTGCCTTTTATACCCAAATTTCTTGTTTTCAAAATTGATCTTCTTTTCTTTAACCAAAAAAACCTTTTTTTCTTGATGGCATGCTTAAAAAAGATTCCAATATTTTAGACTTTTATCGTATATTTTCCTACTCAATTTTCTTCGTTTAAATATTGCCTAAAATTTTGTACAAATCCACTGTCATTGACAAGCTATGTCCTCGTGAAACAAAAATTGGGTACCTTGCTCAAATACCTAATGAATATCTGATTATAAAATAGTATTTAGTTATTACACCCATATAGTGACCATATTTTTCTTCTCTAATATTATTATTAACTTTTCTCCTCGAATGCTTGATTAGAACTAATTCATATGTTTCTGACTGTCAGCTTCCTCAACGATCAGTTGATATCATTGCTATCAAACAGCAGCTTTTATCTCAATATAATGTGCTTCAGTCTCGTATCAGGGATTTAAAACTAGCTGCCGAAAAGGAGGTACGCACTCACATCGTCTTGGTCATGGCATCATGAAGTAAATTTAATTATTAATTCATATTTTAACATTAACTACATATTATAGGGTTAACTAAATTGAATACATGAGGTTAACAATTTGTCACGCTTATACTAATCTTTTATTACTGAAGAGAAACATTGGAAGTTATTACCAGTATTGTTCTCTAATCTGTAGCCTGGGTCTTCACTTACGCACTCATCAGTGATACAATGATTGGTTATCATCAAATAACTGAAATCATGTTCTTTTCATTTTGTTATTATAACATTATAGATCTGGTTATTGAAGTTCACTTGAATTTCTGTCCTCTCTGTAGGTATGGATGTTGGCTCGGATGTGCCAATTAGAGAATAAAATTTTTGCCGTTGGAGAACCTTCTTACCGGTGAATCCTACTAAACACTATGACTGGTCCTTTCTTAATTCAATGAACTATTGCCAATGCTCATTTTCAATTGACTTATTAAGGTTGTAAAAATATTTGGAATTTTCATTTTTCCATCTTTCTCAATGTCCTCCAAACTCAATTTTATATTATCGTCTCCAGTGCACGTAGAAGTAGGATAAAAAAGGTGCGAGAAGGCTTGGAAAATTCCCTTAAGCAACGGATTGAACTAATAGAAAGCTATGCAAGGGTATGTCTAAGACATATCACTGTGTTAAGAATCCTACTCCCGGAAGGGTATGGTTACTAAGTGGTATCTTTTTTGACAGATTTCCTCAATGATTGAGATAGAAGTTGAAATGGAGTCTGATGTTATAGCTGCTGAAGCAGCTAGCAGTGTGGTGCGTTCAGTTTCTGTCTTATCATAAGTTTTAGAAGGAATAGAGTTATTTAACTTTGTGAACCATTTTACAGGAAAGGGTTTCTGAACAGATTGAGCAAATCATGGTGCTGGAAAATCTAGAAGAGGTATGTCTATGAATTAGTTTTTTGTTTGCATGCGTAACTATTTCCCCCCCTATTTTTCTATTTTGGGCAGAGGGATAGCTTGTCTGTTTACTTAGTTGTGATGTTGAAGTATTGCTTGAAGCCTAATAGACCCCAGTTTAAGTTAACTGTTTATGATCGTGTCTTTCTCTAACTGCATCCATACTACCGGTAGTATATTACTTGTCAACATTTTGAGAAACTTGCTCTTGTTTACTATATTCACTATTACTGCCAGAGTTTGCCAGGTGGTATACCCACTGGACTTACCTTCAATCACTTCCATCCACACGGTATTACATGGAGTACTGGACTTGCCTTTTCTATCTCCTATTCCTCATAACTGAGTTATATTATATTTAGGGAGTTAGGAGAGAAGGATAATGTTATGTTCAGAAGCTTTTGTTCTTGGGAGGGGTGTAAGTTCACGATCCTACTAGTACTTTCTTTTCAGTTTTTTCAGATTTCATTTAACATTAGGTGATAGAATTCCGTTCTTAGATGGACCAGATAGCGGTGCCCTCTGTCACCACCACACTTAGAGCCACCCTTACAAACCACCGGTTGTATTCCCCTTCATCATAATCAAGCCCTTGGCTAGCAAGGCTGTTTATAAGTCACATTGCATTGATTTTCGATTGCATGAAAATCAATGCAATGTGTAACCAAAGTTGAGTGTCTTCTGAGTTTTTAGTTCCTTCACAGAAAACAGTAAGTTTGACTACTTTTTAAATATGTGATTCGCATTGTTTTTTGTTTTTTTTTTGTTTTTTAATAATGAAATCCTCACTTAATACCCTTAGTTTCAGAACGAAATAAATGGTTTTGGTTTCTGTTGTCTTCTTAGTTCCTCGTAGTTTCTTCTGGACTATAATGGTTTCCTCATTTTTGGAGCCAACCAGCAGACGCTATTTCCATCTTTTGGCTAATTAATTGTTTTTTCTTCTAATCTTTTATGTCAATACCGATGCAGAGATGGAGATTACAAGCAGAAGCCAACGATGAAGCCGAAAGACTTTTCAACCAATCAATGCCAACAGAAGAGGTTTAAACAGGCTTGTGCTCATGTTTTCAATCCAGGTAACATTTATACCTCTTCTCCACATCGCCTTGTACCTTCACTTCTTACCCAGACTTGCAATTTGTCAAACCAATCTAGGAGTATGGACACCTCCATCACGAGTCCAGATACTTCCCAAACCTTCTCGCTTGTGAAAATGTCAATCAATCTCTACTTGGTGCATGTACATGAAGTTTTGAAGCAGCATCAGGTCAGTGCTTCGTGGCCAGATGTCTCATTACTGAACATCTCATTTATTAAATTGTATTATTAAGTTTCTTTGCAACTTTTCCCTACTGAGTGCTGAAATGTTATTTACCACGTAAATATAACACATTATTTAGCTTCTATTGGATCAATACCCGTCTTTGCATTCCAATTATGTTCTTAGTTTGGTTTGATTGTGATCAAGTTAGCTACGGGTTAGATATTAGAGATTTTTCTATATCTCTATAATAGTATCATATTGTCTACTTTAAGTCTAAATCTACACGATCCTAGTTTTTAAACGAGTTTTGTGCTTTAAAATTAAACAATCTTTCCTTTATTTATTACTAAGATGAGATAAAAGGATTAAAAATTATAATATCCTTCAACCTTAGTGGGTTTGGTAAAGGATACACTGGATAATTTTTTTATTTATTTTTAATTTCGTATTATTGGAGATCGTCCTATACTTAAGTGTTTAGAGAGTGACGCTTACAAAATAGGAAGGTTAGATTATACTTTTCATATAGTTTGCCACGTCATTTTTGGCATTTTGTAATAAGATTTTTATTTGAATGCATTGCACTTTATTTATTTATTCTTAGCTATACTGTAGTTGGGGGCACTCGTGAGACATCAAGGGTTAGCTTTTATAGGAAATTAATGTTAGAAGAATATGATAAATCTATGTTAAATGCAATTGGAATCTTTTAAAGTTTATTCCCATCTCTTAATTTTATAATACTATTGGAAAATTAAATGGCTGAAATTCTTCCACGTATCATAATATATAATATGAAAAATAATGTATTTACCTTTCTTTTTTGTTATTTTTAATAGGTTTTTTCTTATTAATCAAAATAAAAACAAAATTTTGAAATATACTTAAAAAAAACTCAAATTTTGAAAATATATTTTAAAAGTAGATATCAAACAAATAAATATATAAATATAAATAGTATTACAAGTTTAATAAAAAAAAATAAAATAGTTACTTAAATATTTGCACAAAATTATCTCTTTTTGTTTAATTCTAAACCTACCTTGTTTGGTAATTAAGGTAGGTGAAAAGGGCTAAATTCAATATTTCTTAATTATTATTTTTTAAGTGTGACAAGCAAAAATGAATTTTGTATGTTATTTTGGCTAAAGTTTTCAAGTTTATAAAAAAAAATGATAAATATTGGACTCATATGGTTTTTGTAATACATTTAATCTCAAGAAAAAGGGAGAAAGTTTGTGTAATTAGGTTAATGTTCAATGTACCATATTCCAAAAGTGGATGGCAACCCTATCTTCCTTGGAATTTTGTTTCTACCAAACCAAACAAATTTTATGTTGTCTATCAACTTTACTTCAAATTCATTATTAAAAAAAAATAACCATTTAAAAAAAAAAAACTTTTTTAGACCACAAATTACTATAATTAAAAGAAATGTGTTTAACAAAATTTTAATACATTTCATATTTTTTAAATTAATTAATTTATGAAGAATGAATATGTGAATTTTAAAAAGGTTGAATAGACAAAAAAAAAAAAAAAAAAAAAAAAAAA
>NW_019268580.1:398365-408895 GCF_002738365.1 Cucurbita moschata
AAAAAGGAAGAAGAAAAAAAAAAAAAAAAAAAAAAAAAAAAAGAAAAAAAAAAAAAAAAAAAGTAAAAAGAAGAAAAAACATACTTTTTCTCTGATATTCTCTTCCAGTTTAGCCTCTACTTCTATAAATTTGTTCTCCATTTCCGAATCTTTCTTCTTCAGCGGTTTCAATTCTCTGCCCCTTTTGATCAACTCTTCTTCTTCTTCTTCTTCATTCTCTTGTCTGGTTATGGCGAAATCCATTCTTGTCACCGGTGGTGCTGGCTATATTGGAAGCCACACTGTTCTTCAGCTCCTCCTCGGCGGTTACCGGACTGTCGTCGTCGATAATTTGGATAATTCCTCTGAAATTGCTGTTCGTAGTGTCAAGGAGCTCGCCGGCGATCTCGGCAAAAATCTTTTGTTCCATAAGGTTTCCGTTTCGGTTCTGGTTTTGTTATGTTTGTCTTCATGTTTACTCCTGAACTGGATTTTGATTTTTAAGGTTTCTTTTGTTATGAACTTCTAATTTGTTCTGTTTTCCTTTTTGGGGTTTGAATTTCTGTCTTCTGCTGTTTTGTCAAATCATAACAGGTGGACCTCAGGGATAAACAGGCTTTGGAGAAGGTGTTTGCTTCAACACCGTAAGAACTTGCTCTGTTTTTTAACAGTTTTGTTGGATAGGAAAGTAGAGATTCATTTATTTAATGCCCTTTTGCACGAATTTGTATGATCTTTATATAATCTGGAAACCCGTATAAGGAATGCTTTTCCCCTCTCCAACGGACGTAGGAGCTCACAAATCCACCCTTGTGATATCATCCCACATTGGTTGGAGAGGAGAACGAAACACCTTTTATAAGGGTGTGGAAATCTTTCCCGAGCAAACGCGTTTTAAAGCCTTGAGGGGAAGCCTGGGAAAGTTCAAAGAGGACAATATCCGCTAACGGTGGGTTTGGGCCATTACAAATGGTATCAGAGCCAGACGTGCCAGCGAGGACGCTGGGCCTTGAAGGGGGGTGAATTGTGATATCCCACATTGGTTGGGGAGGAGAACGAAACACCCTTTATAAGGGTGTGGAAACCTACCCCTAGCAGACGCGTTTTAAAGCCTTGAGGAGAAGCCCGAAAAGAAAAACCTAAAGAGGACAATAGCTACTAGTGGTGGGTCTGGGCCGTTAAAACCCCCTTGGAACCTAGCGTCCTTTCTGGCATACTGCCCGATGTCTGGCTCTGATACCATTTGTAACAGCCTAGTGGGTGCAGCGCAAGCCCACTAGGCTATTACAAATGGTATCAAAACCAATCATGAGATGGTGCAAGACACTAGAGGGAGTACGGCTAGACCCTCTCCATAGTAGACGTGTTCTAAAATCTTGAGGGAAAACTCTGAAAGAAAAGTCCAAAGAGGACAATATCTACTAGCGGTGGGCTACAGAAAGTGCTGTTTAGGAGCCTTTTTGATGCTCACTGACTACTCTTCATTGCAGATTTGACACTGTTATTCACTTTGCTGGGCTGAAAGCAGTTGGTGAAAGTGTACAGAAACCATTGCTTTACTATGACAACAACTTGATTGGAACAATTACTTTATTGGAAGTCATGGCGGCTCATGGTTGTAAAAAGGTGCTTGTTTCTATTTAGTTGCTACTAAAAACATTGTTCTACTGATATAAATTGAAAACAAATGTTACTTTCCGTGATTGTTTTCGTATATTTTTCGACATTTCAGCTCGTCTTCTCGTCTTCAGCCACCGTCTATGGTTGGCCAAAGGAGGTGCCATGTACAGAAGAATTCCCCCTCTCTGCAGCAAACCCATATGGACGAACCAAGGTATCAATTCACTGTTGCACCGTTGCTGTTTTACTGTTCTTGCTTGGTATTGAGTATAACATGTGGTTTTGATTCTCTTTCAGCTTTTCATAGAAGAAATCTGTCGTGACACGTACCGATCGGACTCGGAATGGAAAATCATATTGCTAAGATACTTCAATCCAGTTGGTGCACATCACAGTGGCTATATTGGTGAGGATCCTCGTGGAATCCCGAACAACCTTATGCCTTTCGTGCAGCAAGTTGCTGTTGGCAGGCGTCCTGCGTTGACAGTCTTTGGAACCGACTATGCAACGAAAGATGGAACTGGAGTAAGCTGATTTTCGGGACACTAGAGTCGTGTTGCTTGCATCACTGCTGGTTTTTCGTGCAGGCGTCCCATTAAAAGATGTAATGTCCTTTGCAGGTACGTGATTATATTCATGTTGTTGATTTAGCTGATGGACACATTGCTGCATTGCGCAAGTTGGATGCGGCTGGTATAGGTAATGCACAACTCTCTGGCTCTTAGCTTCTGGTATTACATGCTGGTATTACATGGTAGAGAGAGGAATCGAACCTTTGACCTTTTCGTCGAAGGTGCATGTCTTAACGTGAGATCCCACATTGGTTGGAGAGGGGAACGAAGCATTCCTTATAAGGGTTTGAAAGCCTCTCCCTAGTAAACGCATTTTAAAATCGTGAGGCTGACGGCAATATGTTACAGGCCAAATAGGACAATTTCTGCTAGCAGTAGGTTTTGGGTGTTGCAAATGGTATTAGAGCCAGGCACCAGACGGTGTATCAGTGAAGACGTTGGCCTTCAAAGGGGGTGGATTGTGA
Organism: Cucurbita moschata; assembly: GCF_002738365.1. NCBI lineage: Eukaryota > Viridiplantae > Streptophyta > Magnoliopsida > Cucurbitales > Cucurbitaceae > Cucurbita > Cucurbita moschata. Next base: position 401,001 of record NW_019268580.1, read on the forward strand.
GATCCCATATTGGTTGGAGAGGAGAACGAAACATTCCTTATAAGGGTGTGGAAACCTCTCTCTAGCAGACGCGTTTTAAAATCGTGAGGCTGACGGTGATACGTAACGGACCAAAAGGGACAATATTTGCTAACAGTGGGTTTTGGCTGTTACAAATGGTATCAGAGCCAGACATCGGGCGGTGTGCCAACAAGGACCTTGGCCCCCCAAGGGAGGTGGATTGTGAGATCCTATATCGGTTGGAGAGGAGAACGAAACATTCCTTGTAAGGGTGTAGAAACCTCTCCTTGGGGGAAGCCCAGAGGGGAAAACCTAAAGAGGACAATATCTGCTAGAGGTGGGCTTGACTGTTAGTTGACACGTAAAATTTAGATTTTGAGCTGTAATAACGTTCATAATGCCGTGAGGACACCTCGGGTTTATACCGTCACAAATGAAAATTAAATCATTCAAGAGTTTGAACGATATGTGTCATGACAGGTTGTGAAGTTTACAATTTGGGAACTGGAAAGGGTACATCAGTTTTGGAGATGGTTGCAGCTTTTGAAAAGGCATCTGGAAAGGTATTTTTGCCTCTTTCATTTGCATTTTTACCTCGAAACTCGACCTCTTTAGATATGATCGTTACGCTCCTGGTTCCGAGTATGGATGGATCCAAGGCAAACTGGATGGTGATGGGACCTCAATAACCTATCCCCGTCCACGACAGTCGTTACCGCCACTTCCATCACGAGCACAAATAGCTAGTTTATTTCTTAAAACTTCAGAAGTATTTGAATGTTTGTTCTTCCCATCATGGCACTACTTCACCTCCCATCTGAATTCACTGGTTAAATTTCTCTGATCCAGAAAATTCCTCTTGTAATGTCTGCACGCCGACCCGGTGACGCTGAAATCGTCTACGCGTCTACACACAAAGCAGAAAAGGAGCTGAACTGGAAGTATGTCTCACTGTTCTTTAATGGTTTCCTTTATAGATTATATATGTTTGTTTACGTTCCACCTGCTATTTCCTCTATGTCGTGTCGAGTGGGTTTAGCTTGCTTTCAAAGAAATAACTTGGTAACTAACCCCTCAAATACTGTAAGATCTCACATCGGTTGGAGAGAAGAACGAAACATTCCTTATAAAAGTGTGGAAACCTCTCCCTAACAGACATGTTTTAAAACCGTGAGGCCGACGGCGGTACGTAACAGACTAAAGCGGATAATATCTGTTAGCAGTGGGATTGTGCTATTATAAATGGTATCAGAGACAGACACCGGGCGGTGTGCTAACGGCAACACTAGAACCCAAAGGAGGTAGATTGTGAGATCCCACATTAGTTGGAAAGGAGAACGAAGCATTTCTTATAAGGGTGTGGAGACCATCGGTTGGAGAGGGGAATGAAACATTCCTTATAATCGTGTAGAAACCTCTCTTTAGTAGGCGCATTTTAAAACCCTAGGCTAACAGCGATACGTAACGGGCCAAAGCGGACAATATCTGCTAGCGGTGAGTTTGGGCTGTTACAAATACACCGCATGAAAGTACTGCTTCAGCAACACCGAACGTTGTAACGGATTTGCAACATGTTTCTCATTGATCTGTTGTATTTTGTTGGGCATTTGTTGAACCAAGAAACAAATACAAAATCCAGATAGTTTGGAGGTATGGAAAAGATGATCTTACAATTTCATTTGTGAATGCAGAGCGAAATATGGAATAGAGGAGATGTGCAGGGATCAGTGGAACTGGGCCAGCAAGAATCCTTATGGCTATGAACCTCCCAGCTCCAAGTGATGGGTATTACTTATATCTCTCTCTTGGGGCCATCTCTTAACCCCACACGCTTAGACTTCTTGGTTACATTCCAAGTTGATCATAACTGAGATATCTCGATGTAATGAACCCTATTTAATAAAAACAGCTCTTTTAAGTTCTAAGTCCTCCATTGATTTGGTTCAGTTTTTGATCAATTTCGTTCGATTTTGTGAAAACAAGGAGAGAGTTAGATCTTGATGGATTCTAATATAACTCGTTTCGTTTGAATATTGATCGGTCTTAGTGTGACAAGATTTTCACATAACGAGCTATGGAAGCGTTCTTACTAAACCTTTTCTTATGCGGGCTCTTTCGAGTCGGGTCGGGCCGCTATTAGAACTAAATGATGGCATCCCAAAAAGGCCATGACCTGCTGTTGAGGGTGGATTAGTTCAAATTTGAATTTGAATGGATAAATTGGTAATGCCTTGATTTCTAAATCCAAGAAGAGGACTTTTTCAAGAGAGTGGTGGACCCTTCAACGGTTCTAAGTATTTGAATCTTGTCAGTTTGGTCTTGGGTTCGAATAGATTATAACTCAATTGATTAAAATATTTATTAAATTAATTTTTTTTAAAAAAATATAATATTAAAAAAGTGAGCATTTTTATACTATTTCTTTATAATGTTCTTCATTTTGTCCTATGATAGCCTTTAAATTAAATTCTAAAAATAAAAAATAACTTTGGAGTTTTCACAAACTTTTAATGAAATTAAATTAAAAAGAAATTCAGAAATAGCTTGATTTTTAAAAAATTAAATAAATTTTAATTTAAAAAAGTAAAAAGAATTGCGGGTACATGGTTACAAGTTTCTGAAGTATAAATAAGAGACGAGCCGAATGCTTTCCACGGCCGCTCTATCTTTTCCTCTTTCCATTTCCAGTTTCTTCAAACCCGATTCTTTCTCTTTCTCTGAGCCGGAGATCTCGGATTTTGAAGTTGTTTCAAACGTCGTCGTCGCCTTGATTAGTTGTCGGATCGAGGCGATCTGATCTGACTTCGTCTTGACCGATTTGGATATTTGATTTCTAAAAATGGACAATTTGATCTCTCTCGTTAACAAAATTCAGAGGGCTTGTACGGCTCTTGGTGACCATGGCGAAGCTAGCGCATTGCCTACACTCTGGGACTCTTTGCCGTCTATCGCCGTCGTCGGTGGTCAAGTTTGTTTCCGATCTCTCTCTCTCTCTCTCTCTTTTTTTTTTTTTTGCCTTGCTGTTTCTTCTAACTGTGTTTGCTCCTGTCTGATTAACGCTACTTCAGCAATCTGAGCTGATGGTGGTATTTTGGGATTGAGATCTTCTTGCTCTTTCTTATCCTTTAATGTTTTTATTGTTTTGAGTGGATGGATATTTTTGCCGCCTGAATCTTTAGTGCGGAGGTTTTGTTGCTCAATCAAATATTAAACATGGATGATTTTGCGAATAGATCGTTTCGTTGTCTGATCTCGTAATCGAGTTTGGTCTACGGATCCATGTGATTCGTCGAAAGTTCAGCTCAAATTTTGGTTGAGTTCTGTTCGGCAAATATGCATTAAGTTATATCTGAACTAAAGTAGAGGCTGCATTAAACTTTTGTGTCGGAACTTTCTTGTTGGCATAGAGCTTCTCCGTGATCATTTTTCTTATCGATTGGACGTCCTATCTGTTGCTATGTGCCGATTTAACTGGAGAGAGCTGTAGCTCTTAAACCACAGACAAGCAGAAATAACCTCTCTTTTTTCCACTCTCGCAGAGTTCGGGCAAGTCTTCAGTATTAGAGAGCATTGTCGGCAAGGACTTCTTACCCCGTGGATCTGGTAATTAATGGATAACTAAGATTCTTGACAAGTAAAATGTACAGGCTGCATTTTTTTTTGGCTAAATGGGATGATGTCTTACAGGTATTGTTACTAGGCGTCCTCTTGTCTTGCAACTTCATAAAATTGACGAAGGAAGCAGAGAGTATGCGGAGTTTCTCCACCTTCCCAGGAAAAGATTTACCGATTTCGGTAAATATCATTCTATTTTCTTGATATTTCAATTTTCCTTGTCTTTTCCTTTCTTTCTATCTTTCTTTTATTTTATTTTGGGGGGTGGGGGTAAGAAACAAAGCTTTACTACTAAGAAAAAATAAAGATGCAGTATGAAGACTAGGTATGAGATGCCTCCTTACTGAATGATTGGATTACATCCCATGTGTGTTGGAAGGAGTGGTTCATGTCATAAGTGTTGGTAGAACCTAATGTCAAAGTCCTCAAATTCGCCTTTTGAGTTACTTCTATTGGGCTCCAATCGAATTACTTGCAAAAATATTTTGATTCCACCTTCTAGCAAGAAGTCATTTTAGTCTTTTGAAGCTTTCATACTAATAGAATCACCAGTCAATGGCAAAGAAGCCGTTTGGTATACAGTCCAGTGTTAAAATTCTTGGGAGCCTCAATAGTCCGGCATGGCAAATGAGATGTGAGAATGATAGAGTGAAATGAACCATAATTAGGAACTGACTGGATGATGTGGTCCATTCATTTGCAGAAGATCATGAGTACTACTTTGTACTTCTCGATGATTTAATGCATTCTCTGGGAGGAATTTTCATATTCTTATGATTTGAACTAGCAAGAGTCTTGGATAATGTGTTCTGATGACAAATTGGTTGAACAATGTTTTTGTGTGTACACTTTTGAACGAGGCTGCAAAAATGTGTAAACGATTTCTTTATCTAACTTTTTACTTATTGCACAACCATGTTTTTGCAGTCGCGGTCAGGAAGGAGATTCAAGATGAGACGGATCGAGAGACTGGTCGTTCTAAACAAATTTCCAGTGTCCCAATTCATCTTAGTATATATTCTCCCAATGGTAGGTATTTGTTTTTTATTTTTCCTGATACATCTTTTGTCCATCTTGTGTCCGAGTATTAATTTTCTTTTTCATATTAAAGGTTAACTGACATTCTTTGGTCAAAGACATTTTCAAACCTAGCAGAAAATAACTTTTGCTAGTAGTTCTTCATAAAGTTGCATGGTTGAGATTGTCCTTGATGGAATAGTGTTTTGAGATTTAGGGTAGTTTGAGAAATTATTTTGAAAACCATTTGTATTTTTATTTTCTAAATTAATAAATGCATCTTGGGAATATTTAGCAGATATTAACGTTGCTATATTTTTTGACTGAATATTTAGAAACATTTGGTATTCGTACACTTCCCTTGCATCTTCTCACACATTCTCTGTATTTTTCAAATTTTGGCAGTTGTAAACTTGACACTTATTGATCTTCCTGGGCTGACGAAAGTAGCTGTCGGTAAGTCATTTATTCTCAACAATCTTGCTGTCAAGTTGTACGCGAGTGATTTGATCTGATTTGTCCATCCATGGAAATTAATGCCTATTTATCAAACCTAATTGAGAACCTCTCCTATTTCATGTACTCCTTGGAAACTTTAAAACAGCCCAGAAAGATCAACTTATTCTGATTTCTTATTCTCCTTCTTGTGCTATGGTCTGACAACTTATGTATTATCTTACAATATTCAGAGGGGCAACCAGAAAGTATTGTTCAAGAAATCGAGACGATGGTTCGCTCCTTTATTGAAAAGGTAAGGTTCAGCAAATGGTGGATGCTCTTTTGATTTTAATCATTTATTATAATCTCTTGTACATTAATTTTCATTTCTCGGAAGGTAGTGTACCCTTTTTCTTTTAGGAAATTGAGTGAGATTTGGTTAACTTTTTACAGTTTATTTGATGAATTGAGTACATCTTGTTCCTACTTTTTGTAAGGAAATTTGTCGTGTTTAGCTTTTACCTCTAGCAGAAGAATTTACGTCTTAATCCCATTTGTGATGCTGCTATAAATGTCTTTTAACTTTGAACAATTTTTGTTTACACTTCCATTGTTAGTAGAAGGATGAAAATCACTCTGCTCATAAATTTATTTGCTATGCCCTGATGCAGCCTAACTGTATTATACTTGCTATTTCACCTGCCAATCAAGATTTGGCTACTTCTGATGCAATTAAAATCTCTCGTGAAGTTGATCCTACAGGTAACTCCAATGTTTGTAGTTATTTGTCATAATCCATGCTTTCTTTTATTTAAAAAAAACAAAACAAAAAAGAAGTAACATACTTCGTGCTAATTTTTGTCATTGTTGTTTTCTCAAGTCTTCTTTGAAGGAGTAAATTTGTTACTGGGTATCTTTAACCCTTTGCTATATTTCTCTTAGGGGAGAGGACTCTTGGTGTATTGACAAAGATTGATCTCATGGATAAGGGAACCGATGCTGTTGATGTAAGTATTTTTTTAACTCCCTCAAGTTCAAACATAAAGTAATTTAATTATATAAGCCCCTTTGAAGAACAATAAGTAGAATTTGAAAAGATTTTTTTTTTTGCCCCTTCAGAGAATTGGTATTTGAATATTTGTTTCCTTGATTTGGTGGATGTGTATTCACCTACTGGATCATGTATTCTAAATTGCATACTTTGCGTTGCGTTGCTAAGATGCTGGAAGGCAAAGCTTATAGGTTGAAGTTTCCTTGGGTTGGTGTTGTGAATCGTTCACAAGCAGACATCAACAAAAATGTTGACATGATTGCTGCTAGGCGTAGAGAGCGGGAATATTTTGCTAATACTCCAGAATACAAGCACCTCGCTCGTAGGATGGGCTCTGAGCATCTAGCAAAGGTTCTTTCTAAGGTAAGCTTACACTTTATGAAATTGTATATGGTAGCATATTCTGGCTGTTAATGTCTGACTTCTTGTAATTGCAATGTTAATCTCAGCATCTAGAAACGGTAATCAAGTCCAAAATCCCTGGCATTCAAAACCTCATTAACAAGACCATTTCTGAACTTGAATCCGAACTCAGCCGTCTCGGAAGGCCTGTTGCAAATGATGCTGGAGTAAGTTCCTTAAGTTCAACGGGCTGCCTCTAGTCTATTGGTCCTAAAGCTATCTAATAGAGTTCACTTTTACTGTTTAGTTTTACATGATCTTAATGCTGGATGTATGCTTTAGATTGAGTAAGATGGTTGTGGAGAGGTTGTTAATATATGTTTCTTCAGCTACTTCTCTTATGTTGACATTTTATTGTTTTTTGTTTGCCAAATGCAGGGAAAACTATACATGATTATGGAAATTTGCCGTGCTTTTGATCAGAATTTTAAAGAACACCTCGATGGCGTGTATGTTTATGCTTCAATTGTTCTCTTTTGTAATATGTAATGCTTCCTCGCCAATGACTTTTCTCATGTTTCCTGAACAATTCCATATCCTGATCTCTCTACAGGCGTCCTGGTGGTGATAAAATTTACAATGTCTTTGATGACCAACTTCCTGCTGCTCTGAAGAGGTTGCAGTTTGACAGGCAACTGTCAATGGAAAACGTAAAGAAGCTTATTACTGAAGCTGATGGATATCAACCTCATTTAATAGCTCCTGAACAAGGATATCGCCGTCTGATCGAATCTACTTTAGTTACTATTAGAGGACCAGCTGAGTCATGTGTTGATGCGGTATGTGCAGAACAACTTGGTATTGCTATGGAATGCATGAGTTTATGCTTTACTTACTGAGATACTGATGCACGAGGGAGGGGAAGATGGACACCTGCCATATAGACTTTTAGCTGTTAGAAGTTGGGTTTTGACTTGGACATTTTGTTGTTCTTGGCCTCTGTTTCAAGGACTTTGATCTGACAATTCCTCTTTCCTGTTAAAACCTGAATTTTAGAGTGACCGGTTTTGTTTGATAACAGGTTTACATATCGTGTCCAATGTAATGGCTTACCTGTTAAATTTTCCTCCATGGATCAGTCACTGACTGCAGTATCTCAAGCATACTTGTCTTGTTTGCATTATCATTTTTACATTTTCCCCTTTTTACTTCTCTCTTAGTTGAAGTATTTTCTCATTATCAGATCAGATTTCACTGCCATTGTTAATATTCTATTAGACGCTCATAATTCTTCATGTGTTATTAATCTTTTTTCTCTAATTTCAGGTTCACGCTATATTGAAGGATCTGGTCCACAAAGCTATGGGTGAAACTCTGGTATGTTTTTTTTTTTTTTTTTTTTTTTTTTTTTTTTTTTTTTTTTTTTTTTTTT
>NW_019268580.1:409477-427008 GCF_002738365.1 Cucurbita moschata
TTTTTTTTTTTTTTTTTTTTTTTTTTTTTTTTTTTTTTTTTTTTTTTTTTTTAATCTTACATTAATACTCTTAATCAGAACCATGTTCCGTGCTTTTTCAGTCTGTCATGACTTACTGCTGTTGGTTTGGTGGTCTCCAACTTAAGAAGTTCTGCATAGAATATAGTAGATTAAATAATTTTTTGTCTTGCACCAAAAAATCCGTTCATGAGAAGTACTGCCTTAAAATACGTGCAAGAAATGGTCAAACGCTGTTTAATCAATCTTTTATCATGTGCAATATTTTCAAATTTTATTGTCGTTACTTTCTAGATTGGTTTTTTAGGGGAAAATTCTTTCCTCCCATCCTTGGTTATTATATATTTATTAGTGTTATAGAATTTGTTCAAATTTAATTTGAGCTGCTTTATCAGAGTTGAACCTTGTTGTCTTTAATTCTCATTCCTACCTTAATTGTCATTACTTAAGGCAGGGCTGATGACAATATCCTCAGTTTCTGATTCATAAGATTGCGTTTTTTATTTGAATCTTATTCATAAGTGTTCTTTTGCTGCTTTCAGGAATTAAAGCAGTATCCTGGTCTTAGAGTGGAGTTGGGAAACGCAGCTATTGAATCACTTGAAAGAATGAGAGAGCAAAGCAAGAAAGCATCACTTCTCCTTGTAGATATGGAGTCCAGCTACCTGACAGTTGATTTCTTCCGGAAGCTTCCTCAGGATATTGAAAAGGGAGGCAACCCTACACATTCAATTTTTGACCGATACAATGACTCGTATTTAAGGCGTGTTGGTAGGTCTTCAACTATATAATTAAAGTATCTTACCCTACAATTTTGTTTCTACACGTGCTATGCTCTTCTTATGTAACATTTATTTTACATGTTTGGTACTTAAATTCTTGAATATGTTCAATGATATGTATCTTCTTGTGGCACATACAGGAACAACAGTGCTATCTTATGTCCATATGGTTTGTGCAACCTTACGAAACTCGATTCCGAAGTCCATTGTTTATTGTCAAGTACGAGAAGCCAAAAGAAGCCTCCTCGACCACTTTTTCACCGACCTGGGAAAACTAGAGGTAGAATAATTCCCCTCATTCCTTGTGATCAAACATTCCAAATTTGCCTCGCTCTACCCGAATTACATCTTTGGTATTTCCTCTGCAGCAAAAGCGCCTATCATCATTATTGAACGAGGATCCAGCGATCATGGAGCGTCGGACTGCGCTAGCAAAGAGGCTGGAGTTATACAGAAGCGCGCAAGCAGAAATTGACGCGGTTGCTTGGTCGAAGTAAGATTGTTAGATGTATGATATCTTCTTCTGTATCTAGAATCTGGGAGGTAAGATGGCAGCACAATTCTTTTCATTCATACATTGCGCAGAAGAAGTTTAGGTGGATAAGCTGATTTTGTTGTATTCAATTTTAGACGCTATATAAAGAAGTGATTTTGGCCATCTTTCTTCGACACACCCCTTGGTGTAATATGGATACCAATATCTGGACGACAATTATACAATATTATACGAAGAGATACCTGCGTTTCTTTTTCTTTGTTTTGAATTTTACTTCACAGGGGATTCTTCTCTCTTTTGGAGATGGATCTGATGGCTGAAACACTCTCAGATAAGGTAAGCAAAGCAACAATTTGTACCTCAAAGTGCTTTTCTCCAATTACCCAATGTTCCAAAGGATATGACAAGACATTAGATTTTGTTTGGTATTAATACGTTTGGGTTTCATGCCCTTTGAAATGAAAAAAACATTTGATATATGTAAATCATGGGTGAAATTATAAATTAAACTTTGGATTTATGTTAATTGATGACGTTGATTACTTCAAATTTAGTATATCAATACGGGTTCGGACTTTACAAGGTGTGAATTCTTGTTTAAATGGAGAACAAAAGAGAGAGTGTGAAGAGATTTCTCCTATTTAGCTAAACGGGTTAGAGGAGTGTGGAGAGATTTCTCTTATTTAGCTAAACGGGTCAGAGGAGAGTAGAGAAAATTTTCCTATTTAGCTAAACGAGCTTGCTCACTTTTAAGTATCCATATTAAGATACAAAATAAAGAAATAATTTTTTTCATAAAATATTATTAAATTTATTAGGATGTTTTACATTTTCAAAAAATAGAATTTATATTAATATATATATATATATATATATTCATTAAAAATTCTTCAAAATGAAAAAAAAAAAACAAATAAAAATATGGGAAAAAAATTCAGTGGAAACCTTGATCTCCTCCGAAAAATTTTGCGATAATAAAAATTAAAATAGAAACAGCTCCTATTTTGGCCATAATAATAGTTTTTTGGCCATAATAATAGTTTTTTAATTATGTGTTTTTGTAATTCAAACTTTTTTGGGCTTAAAAGTTAATTAATTTAATAGATATAAAATTAAATTTTAATTTTGAGTTCACCATATTTGTAAATTAAAAAAAAAATTAAAATTGATTGAAAATTAAAAGTTATAAGTGAGGAATTCGAAAATTTGAACTTTTGTCATTGTGATTGCAGTTTGGTTGAAGCCGTTATCTTCCCGCTTAATTCAAGTACGATCTCTCTCCGAATGTCAAATTAATGGCGCTTAATCTGCTAATTTTCCTCATCTTCATCCTCATTTCTTCCATTTTTCTTCCATCAACAGCTCTCATAATCCCCAAACTTCACAATCCTTTGGCGCCAACCCCTTACGGTTTCACAACCCCTCCAAATTCATCTTTTCCCACTTTCCCCGCCGCTCCGCCGCCCTCGAATTCTCTAGTCCCCGCCCTTTTCGTCATCGGCGACTCTACCGTCGACTGCGGCACCAACAATTTCCTCGGAACCTTCGCCCGCGCCGATCACCTTCCCTATGGTCGGGATTTCGACACGCACAGACCTACTGGAAGGTTCTGTAATGGAAGAATTCCCGTCGATTTTCTTGGTATTATTACTTTACTTTCTTGATTTTTTTTTGGTTTATGTCATGATGTTTAGACGTTTCTCTTATTATGTTTGATCTCTTTCTTTCTTTAGTTTTTTCTTTCGTTTTTGTCTCGTGATTTCCGAATTTCTGAGTTGATCTTTTATTTTTTTATTCCGCTTTTCAGCCCAGCGTCTTGGACTTCCGTTTGTTCCGAGTTATCTCGGGCATGCTGGAGCAGTGGAAGATATGATTCAAGGAGTGAATTACGCATCAGCTAGTGCTGGAGTTATCTTCACCAGTGGATCCGAATTGGTACTTCTTTTCTTCAATTTCAACTAGCCATATCAATTGATTCAAACCATCTATAAAATATGTATGCAAACGGAATAGTTTCAAATCAAACGTCCAGGGCTTCGATGAATGGATTGACTTGTTCGATGATCTCAATTTCTTTCAGCATTTGAATATTCTGTTCTGTTACAAAGTATTTTATTCATAACGTATTAAGTAATCTTAGTTAGATGGTAGATATTATCGTTGTTCATCATTTGTCGCATTAACCGCTAAGGAGATGGAAGTATAACATGGTATTATGGATTCCTTTCGCTTTTTTGAAATGTCATTTGTGACAGGGCCAACACATTTCCTTTACACGGCAAATACAGCAATTTATGGACACTTTTCAGCAGTTTGTTCTAACTATGGGCGAGAATGCTGCTGCTGATCACATTTCCGATTCAGTCTTTTACATATCAATTGGAATCAACGATTACATCCATTACTATCTGTTTAATATATCGCGTGTGCAAAATCTCTACCCTCCATGGAATTTTAACCAATTTCTGGCAACCACAATCAAACAGGAAATCAAGGTGATTGATTAATAGTTCTTATTGTATCAGTTTTCTAATCTAAGCTGGAAGAAATGCTAGCATATATGGATATTTGATTAATGGTTCTTATTGATTCAAGAGCCCAAAATTTGGAAAATGAAAATGTGTGCACAAAAACAATATCTTGAAGGCAAAGAGATGCCATCATGGGTTTTTTAAGGCACCAACAATTTCCTCGGACCCATGATGGCATCTCTTGACATTCAAGATATTGTTTTTGTTCACACATTTTCATTTTCCAAATTTTTGAGTTCTTGAATCATCTTAGATATTGGGAATTAACCCCGAATTGTATTTTGGGTGCTGCTTCTGCCCTGCACAGATGTTCAATTTTTGTGTTAATTTATGAATTGTTAGAAACCTTCCTGAAAGATTTTGTGTTCGTGGTCAGAACTTGTATAACATGAATGCTAGGAGAATTGTTGTAATGGGATTGGCACCTATTGGATGTGCTCCATTTTACTTATGGCAATACGGCAGTGAGAATGGAGAGTGTATTGAGGAGATAAATGACATGGTCATGGAGTTCAACTTTGCCATGAGATACATAGTTGAGGAGCTGGGCATGGAGCTGCCTGATTTAAGTATTATCTTCTGCGATTTGCTGCAAGGTTCAATGGATATTTTGAAGAACCATGAACGTTATGGTGAATGACACAATCTAACTTCTTTTTACTCTTTTCATCATGAACCGAATCTGCCTCTCATTGTGTCATTCTGTTTTCATCCAGGTTTCAATGTAACTTCTGATGCTTGTTGTGGGTTCGGTCGCTACAATGGTTGGATCTTGTGCATCTCACCGCTCATGGCTTGCAGAAATGCTTCTAATCATATCTGGTGGGATCAATTCCATCCAACAGATGCAGTGAATGCCATTCTTGCAGACAACGTGTGGAATGGCCTCCACACAACAATGTGCTATCCAAAGAATTTGCAGGACGTGATAAACTCCCAAGGCTGAGTGGCACTTTGGCCAGACGTGTTCATTCACAAAGCTGCACCAACACATTCAACGTAATACCCGGTACCATTCATATTGCCTTTGTCTAGTAATGATAGGAAACATTGACATATAAATAGACTAATACAATTCCAAATGCTATATACTTGCTTGCTCCTTTTTGTTCCTTATTTTTGTATGCCCTTGTTTTCCTTCATCTTTTTAGTTCGATTTCTAGTCATTTTCCTTTCTTTAGTGTTCGATTGATTGGTGAGGAACCATAGTTATACATCGGAAGTAACTAAACGGGATAAATAGTTGATGTGATCGCGTATCGTAGGTTGTTGCTGTCTATCCTATTGTGAATTAGATCTTTAAGTTTTTAATCTTGTATTCAATAAATTCTTAAACACGTTAAACACAACTCTTTTGTGGGAAACACGAGCACTCTTTATTAAGACCAATCGACAAGAGAATGGGCTTGTACAATTATTGAGCTAGTGATGATATTTTATCAAAAACATGGATGACTATCTAATATATTATCGAGTTTCTAATTTTTGGGTTTAATAAATTATTAATTTTTAATAAGTTACTCGGTACTTTTTGTGTCTAAGACCTTAGTACGATATTGACTTTAGTTTTATGCTTGTTTTTTTCACAATTTTTATTTTTACTTGTTAAAATTTTATTTTATTTTTTATATTTGAGATGGATGTTTAATCTTTAAAAAAAATATTATTTTCTTTAATTTTCATTGATTAGCGATAACATCATAGTAAATTTGATCATGTATTGCACTCGAACATTCAAGATAAATTTTCAACCATCACCATTATAAGTAATGAATTTAAAAACTCTTTAAGTGATTTTAAATTAAGAAAAAAAAAAAAGGTAAAATGCTAATATGGGCATCGAGTACAAAATTCACAATAAAATAAAATTGCAGACCATGTACTAAAACCCGCCTTCAACCTCTTCCTATCTCAGATTTCCCGATAAATCTTTCGAGCTGCACCCAGCAGAGAAGTGGAACTTATTTCCTCATCTCTCCATCGAAATTCTCTCATGGTTTTCACTTCAACCATTAAAGCTTTCTAATATTTGATTCCCCTTTTGTTCTTCATTGATGGCTTCCGTTGATTCACTGCTATCTCCGAGGGCTTTCCTTCCAAAATCTTCCTTTATTCAACCCACCCCGCGTCTGAATCATGTACAAGCTAAGCGTTTCAATTTCAGTCGGAATCCCAGAACGCCATTGTTGTTTCTTCACCGAAACAGGTTTGCTCTCTGCTTAGCGCTTTCGAATTCTTCGGATTTACCGTCGAAGTCCTCCGGTGGTGGTGCAGCTGCCGGAGATGATTTTGTAACCAAAGTTTTGAAGGAAAATCCCAGCCAATTGGAACCCCGGTATTTAGTTGGCAATAAGTTGTATACGTTGAAAGAGAAAGAGTATTTGATTAGAAAATCGGAGGAGGGTGTGTTTGATTTCGTGGTGAAGTGGTTGAGTTCGAGAAAGAATTCGAAGGAGGGGGAAATTGAGGGTCGTAATGAGGGTGGAACGAAGAGTGAGAGTGTGTATTTGAAAGACATTTTGAGGGAGTACAAAGGGAAGCTTTATGTGCCTGAGCAGGTTTTCAATATAGAGTTATCGGAGGAAGAAGAATTTGATAGAAACCTTGAGGCGTTGCCAATGATGAGCTTTGAGGACTTTCTGAAAGCCATGGAGAGCGGCAAAGTAAAATTGTTAACTTCAAAGGAACGTATAGCTGCGTCTTATATCGACGGGTTCAGAGATTTCATTGTCGATTTAAGAGAAATTCCAGGTGAAAAGAGCTTGCAAAGAACTAAATGGTAAACTCGACTTGCTTTCATCCTTTCTTCAGCATTTTTACTCCGTTTGTCCTAACAATATGCTTTGATCAGGGCGTTAAGGCTTAGTGAGAGTGAAGCTCAAACAGTATTGGAGCAGTATACAGGTCCGCAGTACGAAATTGAGACGTATACTACCTCGGTAGGTTATTAATTTCTTAAACTAGCATTAGTTTTGACTGATTGAGTATGGGGTTTTTAGGTTGCAGAATCTCTCTAAGCTTAATATTTTCCATTTCTATTAGGAATTGCCATTTTACGTGAGGAATTTTAGTTTGTAGTGTTCCTTCTTGGTTAAGGCCTTAAAGGTAGGGAGAGCTGGCAGGCAGGTTTAGAAATCCTATCATTCACATTCACTATAGAACTTGCCATGACTGAATATCTTGTTCTTCACTATCATAATCACGACCTCATGCATATTTTTGGGGCCCAAATAGATGGACGAAGGGGAATACAGAAGTAGCGGTGCGAAAAGTAGACATATATCATACCAAATACACTGTTAAGTTTTCTTCATTCATCGAAATACTAATAGTGGGGTTTTTTACTTATACAAAATAATATGCACATTTTTTAATCAGAATGATAATTTCTTGTGATTTTGTATTTCAATTGGAATTCTTTATCCTAGCTTTTGTATAGAGTATTTCATCATATATGGTCTACCCCTTCTTTACAATAAAAATTATTTTCTATTTCCTTTTGTCATAAGGGAATAAGAAAATAGGCTAGAAGATTTTATGTTCATCTTTCCTGATACCTTGATTCTTATGATACAGTCTTGGGTAGGAAAACTGCCTGGTTACCCTCATCCCTTAGCAGCTCGCATATCTAGCAGAGTGATGGTTGAGCTTGGAGTAGTGACTGCTACAATGGCTGCTGCAGCAGTTGTTGCTGGAGGGTTCCTGGCTTCTGCTGTATTTGCTGTTACCAGTTTCGTTTTTTTTACTGTTACTTATGTTGTATGGCCAATGTTCAGACCATTTGTTAAGCTTTTTCATGGTCTGATCCTTGGCATTTCTGAGAGAGTTCGGGATAATGTTGTTCATTTTTTTGATGATGGAGAAATTTTTGCCAAGTTTTATGAGGTTTATACTTTTGGTGGTATCTCTGCCAGTCTTGAGATTTTAAAACCAATTGTTCTCGTTCTTGTGATAATGGTTCTTCTTCTTCGCTTTACACTTTCAAGGAGGCCAAAGAACTTCCGAAAGTGGGTATGTCCTTTTCTATTCATTTTTCCATTTTTTGTTGTTGTTTTCCACGCCTTTACATCATTTGCAACTTTTGATAAAAGTTTATGAAATATTATCTTTTTCTTGCTCTCTGTATCATGAAGGATCTTTGGCAAGGGATTGATTTTTCACGCTCCAAAGCAGAAGCTCGTGTTGATGTTAGTACTCATTTCATGTTCTTATAGTACCCTTAGAGTAAAGGATAAATCCTAAGCATCATCTGTTGCAAGAAAATTTGCAGGGTTCAACCGGAGTCAAGTTCAATGATGTAGCTGGAATTGATGAAGCTGTGGAGGAACTCCAAGAGGTACTTAGCCATCAGTTGAAACCTTGCCCACCCTTGTCCCTCTTTGTGCTCAAAAGAAACAATGGGATCTTTCACAATTATCGTAATATTTCTGATGAAATTTGAACCATCATGTGGAACTTTCTTTCGCTTTTAGCTCTTCTGTTTGCTTATAACGTGAGTGCCAAGCTCGTTGTTATTATTTTCCTTCTATATAGATTAAGAAGCAAGGGAAGGGGGGAAAATGGGAATGATTGGAGATGGGACTCATAAGACAGATATCTCGATACTAATAACAACTATATTTTTCTTAGAATTAATGAAAATCCAAAATTTTATTAGGGCATATCAAAGAAAACAAGCTTGCAACAAACGAATCAAGAACAGAGGAATCATGCAAAATGACAAAAAAAATATAAGTTACCAAAAAAAAAAAGACTTCAATTGTTGAAAAAACTACATTCCTTCCTATAGTATTCAAGAATTTCAGTACGATTTTACTTTTGTGTCTGGTTGATAGGCTTTCTTATCTGAATGTATTATTTAAACGATTTACATAGATATATTTGTTGTTGCTTGGAAGCTATAAGTTTAATCAAGTGGTGAATTTACTTCTTTTATTGTTATTCTGTTTAGCTGGTGAGATACTTGAAAAACCCTGAATTATTTGACGAGATAGGAATAAAACCTCCTCATGGAGTTCTTCTGGAAGGACCTCCTGGCTGTGGTAAGGTTAGTTTCACTCTCTCTGGATCTTGAAATATTTGATTTGTTTAATATTCATTTACACATGTTTAACTCCAGCCACATGTTTCAGACGTTGGTGGCCAAGGCCATAGCTGGTGAAGCTGGTGTTCCATTTTACCAAATGGCTGGGTCCGAGTTTGTTGAAGTTCTAGTCGGTGTTGGTTCTGCTCGTATTAGAGATCTGTTTAAGAGAGCAAAGGTGATTACTTCAATTCTTGGCACCTGGGCACTTTTCTAGTGACTGTATGAAGTATCCTCTTAGTTATACAATTTTCACTATTACGCTCTTATCTTCAATAAGTTGAGTTTCATGCCATGAATTAAAGTAACTTAAACACTTCTCCAATGATATGTTTTCTCTTGGCTCATTGATTATCATTTTGGAAGCTCATTAACTGATAAGCAAATAGGTCCTTGTATAATGTTTTTGTTTTTAAGCTTAGACAGTTTGCTTCATTGGCTAATCTGTAATTTGTCTGGCTAGTGGAGAAAGTTGGGGTCTTCTGAGTGGCCTATAGAAATGAAAAAATGCCTTGAATTTGAACAATGCTCCATTCAGATTTCCTGTCAATAAATAACTATGCATGAAGCTTTGAATGTAGAGCTTCAGCTGTAGATTATTTCTGAAGTCACTTGTCTATGTTATCTATACGCAGGTAAACAAACCATCGGTTATCTTCATTGATGAAATTGATGCTTTGGCAACTAGGTATTGGCGACGTTGAACTTTTTTGGTTTTAGTTAGATAATTGATTGCATTTAATACAGTACGCTGTATGACCTGTCATATTATGTGATGGTGGTAAGTGTTTGGGATGTTTGAAGATACCCTCCAAGATCAAGGGGGCTTGGGGTTCAAGCCCCCAAGTTGAAAACTTAATAACTTAGTGAAGTCTCTCTAAGAATTAGTGGGGTGGGTGTTCATGAGCATAATGCGAGGAGTGTGGCCCAACACCCCATTTTATTGGAGGATATTAGATGTCATTTATTCTGTTAATTTATTTTCAACTGTCTTCATTCTCTTTAAAATTGTTATGTCTCAGGCGTCAGGGAACTTTCAAAGAATCTACCGATCATCTCTACAATGCAGCCACCCAAGAGAGGGAAACCACATTGAACCAACTTCTCATAGAGCTTGATGGGTTTGATACTGGAAAAGGTGTTATATTTTTAGCTGCTACAAATAGAAGAGATCTGTTAGATCCTGCACTTCTCCGACCTGGTCGTTTCGATCGAAAGGTTCAATTTTTCACTTCATGAATGTTGCTTGTTTCTCTGTCTGTGAAACGAATACAAAAAGAAATCAAGTGCTTTTCTAATATTCTTGCAATGAACTGTTTTTAAGACATGAAATCATTTATTGAATACCTGCATTTCTTGTTAATAGAGAAATTATAGTACATTCAAATTAAAAGATTATTCATGATGATGAGCTTCTAATGCTTTTAAATATATTTTCCCCTGGCAAGCAAAGAAATTTTCCCTGCTAGTGTTATATTATGCGTTGATACTTACAAACATACATAAAAGGTATACAACACGTGTTTATGATTCTATATCTTATTTGTCCCTACTGCTGAATACCTTCTTTCCTGCATAGATAAAAATTCGTCCCCCGGGCGTGAAAGGGAGACTTGATATTTTGAAAATTCATGCAAGCAAAGTGAAGATGTCAGACTCTGTTGATCTAAGCATCTACTCACAGAACTTACCTGGTTCGTTCTCTTTGTACATTTTATATTGATCTGTAACTTGGTTTCTTGAGATGACATCAAATTATCAGGTTGGACGGGAGCAAAGTTGGCTCAACTTGTCCAGGAAGCTGCTCTTGTTGCTGTGAGGAAAGGGCATGAATCTATTGCTCAGTCGGACATGAACGATGCAGTTGACAGGCTCACTGTTGGACCAAGACGTGTCGGCATAGAGCTTGGCCATCAGGGACAATGCCGGAGAGCTACCACAGAAATGGGCGTTGCTATGATTTCACATTTGCTTAGGAGATATGAGAATGCAAAAGTTGAATGTTGTGATCGCATTTCAATCATCCCTCGTGGTCAGGTCCGTTCAAACGCTTCCTTATTTATTCACGGTGATCAATTTGACTTAAGTTTCACCGGTGCCAAACTGACATGTTAAGACTTGATTCCAAACCGTTTTCATTGTTTTATACCTTTGTACCCATTCCCCCGAAGCGTTTGTACCTTTTGACATGCTCATGGTGGTTTCCACATTCATACGAATGGAAGAATTTATTACCAAAGGGCTGTAATTCTGAAAATTCATGTGGGTCAGTTGGGTTTTTATTACGATACTTAGTTTGAGTGTGAGCTCTTTGAGCTTAGAAGAAGTGGAGTCTTTTAATAGCTGTTATCTTGTGATCAAATGCTAACTGAAATACCTTGCTATAAGCTCTTTGGCTTGTGGGTGGATATCTATCTTATCTCTTCTTTCTATTGGCTTAGCAGCCTTAGTTTTTAAATGAAATTGGATTCTCATTGAAGAAAAATTATGTTCCACAGACACTGTCACAAGTTGTGTTTCGTCGGCTTGATGATGAATCATACATGTTTGAACGACGACCGCAATTACTTCATCGTCTCCAGGTTCGCTAACATAAAAAAAGAGCATGCCACTTTAGATTATACCTTAGTGTGTCTTTTTTATCTTCTGGAACTTTTAAAACAAATGTTCATCGTTTTGTAGGTTTTACTTGGAGGTAGGGCTGCAGAGGAGGTTATTTACGGGCGGGACACGTCAAAGGCATCGGTTGGCTATCTTGCTGATGCTTCTTGGCTTGCTCGTAAAATTTTAACGATGTCAGTTAACGTTCCTTGATTTCGAAGTGATTTTATATGCACGTCATTCGCTAACATGGATGGTTGCTTCTCTTCTGTAGTTGGAATTTGGAGAATCCCATGGTGATACATGGGGAACCACCACCATGGAGGAAGAGTGTACAGTTTGTTGGTCCGAGGTTGGATTTCGAAGGCTCCCTTTACGATGACTACGATCTAATCGAACCCCCACTGAATTTAAGCTTAGACGACAAAGTCGCTCGGAGAGCTGAAGAGCTAATACGTGACACGTATGATAGAACGTTGGCTATGCTCCAGAGGCACCATGCAGCATTGCTTAAAGCTGTAAAGGTAGATAATCCAACCGTGTGTGTCTGAAAACGATCGCGATTCGTTTCTGACCTTGAGGCTTTTCTTGGACCTGGAATTTGAATTGCAGGTTCTTATCAATCAGGAGGAAATAGTTGGAGAAGAAATCGACTTCATTCTCGACAATTACCCTCCCCAAACACCCATTAGCGTTCTTTTGCAAGAGGAAAACCCCGGAAGCCTTCCATTTGTAGGACGAGGACGAGATCGAGAACGAGAACAAGAACAAGAACGGGATTTTGAGTATGCTGCCATTCCTCAGTCGACTAGTGAAGCCTGAGAAAGACGTATGGCTCCATGCCCTTGTTAACAACCCCCTCCTGTTCTTGCAATAGCTGCTTGCTTTAAATTCTCATTTTTTTTATTAAGCAAATGCTCGTTGGTAAAATTTGTAATTCTTATCTCAATATTATATATTCCATAGGTAAACTTTTCATATTTATATATATTTAAAATGCGCTTAAATTTGAAATTTCAATTTTTTAAGAAATTTATGAGTGATTAATTAATTTTTTTAAATTTAAAATTTGCAATTTAACAATTTTTTTTTTTAATTTATATAATAATGGATCAATGAAAGGTATTTTTCATTACGGCTAAAGTTTAACTTTAAAAAAAGTAAATAAGACTTTTCAACCAAAAAAAAAAGCATAATTTTCAAAAAGAAAAAATAGGTATGAGTTGTAGTAATAGAAGGTGTATGATATTATCTCCAAAGAATTAAATAAATATACCATATAAAAATTAATGAAATTAATCAAATACATTTTTTAATAAAATGAGTTGAGGAATTACGAAAATACCCCCTCGATACACAGACTGACTGACAGACAAGTTTCACACGTTGGAAATTTTCCCCTTTGGGTCTGTTACGATACCATTCACGGGTCACTAACCCAAAACCTCCACCTCCTCCTCCTCCTTCTTCCGCTTCTCCGATTCCGTCACCGGAGATCATTTCCTGAAACTCATCTCCGGCGCTGGCCTACACATTTCATGTACCAAATTCCATGGTTGACCATCTATTGCACAGTTGAGCTTCTCACGGCGACGGCGCGTTTACACACCTTCCGCTGAAACGCGACGCGACGCGACAAATTTCTTAGGGTTTCATGTTCTGTGAGGCTGAACGTCATATAGAGGCTTTCATGTCGTTTGAATGGAGATTGCCTCTGCTGCCACAATTGCCTTGTTGTCCCAACCTTTTCCTATAGCTGCGATTGTTACTTTTCTTTGTTTTCTTCTCGCTCTTTTCGCCGCCGTTCGATTGGTTTCTGTTCCTTACATTAGAAGGACGAAAACGGTACAATTGGAGGGCGTGGGTACGAGGAATTTTAATTGTACCTGTTCGCTTAACGGTGGTGTGGCTATTGGGGGTTTGAACCCCAGGGCTGAGATTACTTCTTCGACTAGTACGAGTATGCCTTATTTGAACGGTCGTGCAGTGGAAGTGCTGGAGAAGGCGCCGGTTGTTGTAACGGAGCGGCAGACGGGCGCTTCGATGATGGAGCAGTTGGTCCCGGAGATTACTACGCACGCTCTTAGTTACTTGGATTATCCCAGCCTGTGTCGTTTGTCCATGACTAATTCCTTGATGCGGAAAGCCGCGAATGATGATAGTGCCTGGAAGGCGCTTTATCATAAGGTACGAGTTCGGTTTAATCTTCTTTTGTACGGTTTTTGCCTGAACTGATGGAGTTATGGTAATTTATTTTTCTTCTGTAAGATGAGTGACGGGGAAGAAACACGAATGGAATGTAGTGTTATTTGTTTCGAACTTGTGCTACCATAGTCAGCATCTTTTTGTAATTCTGGAGGGGAGCGAACTGACTTTATTAACTCTTATCTTTCAAATAATGAAATCGTTTCAATTGATGGCTTGTGGCCGAAGTTCTGGAATTGGCAAGACCCATCTCTGTGCTCCCCACCACTTTTGTGTGTTGTTCTAGATGCTTAAGTCTATTTAGGATTCTTTGGGGCTAAGACAACATTTCCCATGAAATCTTTTAGGACTTCACACTGGAACAGGATACTGTAACTCCAATTAACGGGTGGAAGGCATATTATGCTGCAACAAGAACAATTATGAATATCAATGCCCAATTCTATAACATCATCAGAGACAGGTCTCTTCAAGCGATGAGTCATTTTTGGTTAAATGCAGATTATGTGAAGTGTATTCATGCCTCAGGAGAATTCTTTTCCGGGTATTTACCTTATTGTCTTTTTTTTACCATGATATCTGACTGCTGCTTGATATGGCCAATTAAATTATCAAACACGTTACACTTCCTGCATTTGCATATTTTAGAGACACTTTTTGGTCTCCTCATCTGATATTTACATTTTCTAAGCCTTTTTACTGAGAAGAAGGTGATATATAAGGGATTTTTAGAAATGACATGAGGCTTATGATTGCTGTCATATGGGTGCTGTGGATTATCTGAATTTCTTGATTTTTAAGTTTTTTTTATATAAGAACGTTTGAGAATAGTAACTTATGTACTATGTTGAGACTGGCAATACAGAAGACATTGTGTCTCTACTCTCTACTATCACTTGATAGAGCAATTTATGAGATTTCGGATAAAAGGGTCTTCCTCGTATTTTTGCACAAATTTCTCATTTTCTTTGGAAAGGCCCTCTTTATATGCTGAAAGATGGGCAGCATGTGCTTAGGTTGCCACAAGGCCCTCAACTAGTTGTGGTGGACCAATGCTGCATTGTGGACTTTGTTCTTTGAATCTGGCCATATCCAAAGTGCTTCTCTAAGGGGAAAGATTTTTGGTCATTTGCATGGGTAACTACATTATATGATTAGTGAGATACTGAAGAATGATGCTTGTAATTCGCTCGGGTCATACCAAGTTTAGTAGAAACTTGTATTAATATTCAACTTCAATTTAGAATAGATGATATATGACGATAAATTAACTTGCCTAACTTTTTAAGTATGTGGAGCTTTATCGTTCTGCCTCTGCGGATCTTTTTATTTGGGGGTGGGTGGATGGGTGCTGGAACGATCAACAAAAACACTTATTAGCTTTAGATTGAACCATGTTGAAGGAATTGAATATTGAACTTGTCAAGTTGCTATATCAACAAATATACTTGATTGGGAAAGACTGTTTATATATGTTAATCCAGTACTTACAATGATTGGGTTTTCTTTGTCAACAGGTATAATGCCGTAATTCAAAGTTGGCAGGTTGCATTCAATTGGGAACAAGGGATTAATTTTCAGGTCCGTGATGTACGGGCTCGTGTGCTTACAGACATGGCTTGGGTTAGCATGAAAACCTACGTTGACATGGATACAGGGCCATTCAATGTGACTAACATCTATGAGTTCCATAATGGTCGATGGTACATGGTGCATCATCACAGCTCCGTGATGCTCATTGTTGGCGAGATGGAACAACAAATGGTTCATGGGTAACTGAGAGAAGATAGAAGAGAAGTAATGGAAAAAGTATACAATACTAGGAGGTACAAAGATAGGGCGGTGTCTGGTAGCAGAAGCAAGGTTTAAAAGAAAGATTTCTTGTCGATTACTCTTAAACAACACCATTTTTAACTTTTCCAACCTCAGTTTTGCTTGATCTGTGTTCATTACTCCCGTTTTTCTTTCAAATTTGTTTTTTTTTTTCCTTTTTGGTCCCTAATTTTTTTGTTGGTTCAGAGCTTTCAAGAGTTCAATCACTTCAGAAGTATTTTTCCGCAGCTTGATCCATGCCCAATGCTCAAATGGCTGTGCATGCGTTTCCGGCAATGGAAGGAGTCATAACAAAACTCACCAATGTCTGTACTTGAATTTCTTAAGGCTTGTTATTGAGATGATCAATTGACTCCTTCACCTTGACAGGTACATCACTTGTTCAGTAACTCTTTGTAAAGGAAGGATAAGGAATAGGAACTTTTGAACAATTTTAATGCAAATGTGTTAAAGATTTCTTTGTTCTGCAATGCCCGACCATGGGTAAATCTCTGTCGGTGAAGTGAGGTTGAGCATCGGTCTGCATGATGATATAGTTTTGTAGTGAATAAGATAGTAATTATCATTTTAAATATCAATAGTTTTGTATTCTATTTGAAGCCAATTTCCATGGGCTTCGTTTTGTTGCCCTATCTTCCCGTGTCCACCGCGCACACACACATGGGAACTGCGCTTCTCTCAGTTCCTGCACCTAAGCAAGATCCATTCTTCCACCCCCTCCCATCGATCCACGACTTCACTTCGATTTTCATCAACTAGACAATTCACCTTCAACTTCCAGGCTCCCTCTGGTCGTAATAAATCCTATTGGTGTAGTTAGCTGAGGGACAAGCCGGCACCGGAGAAGATGTGGCTCAGCATTGATAGTCACTGGCACCCTATTCAGAGTTGAATGTTCTCCATTTCTTTAGTTCTTTGCTCGTACCTATTGAAGGGCGTGTATTTCAGTGTGTAAAGGGAATTGAAAGGTTCATTTTAAACCACATCTGGGGTTTTCTTCAAACCATCAATCTGGACGTTTGTTTTCAAGTAATTTTCACTTAAATTGTTATCATCTGAGTTCTGCTTGGCTGATGTTATTATAATGTTGGTGCCAAGGGTATGGGTTAGAAAGAGCTTGTTTTCTGTTCCATTGCTTTATAAACAGAGGGTATAAGGCAAGGCCTGTGGACGGGAAGAAATTGAGAGGGGAGGATACAACAGTCCCTGGTTTTGGTTGGTGGCCTATAATGGCATAAATACAGCGTTGTCCTGGATTTGTAGCATCCGGTGGCAGATATAAGCGGCGTGGACAAAGCATCGACGAGGTTACATCCAAAGGAGGGAGGATTGAAGCCTCTGCCAATATTGGCAAAAACGACTCGTTGAGGTATGTGAGATCTCATATCGATTGGGAAGGAAAACAAGACATTTTTCATAAAGGTGTGAAAACTTCTCCTTAACATACGCGTTTTAAAAATCTTGAGGGAAAACTTGAATGGAAAAGTCAAGAACTTGAATAAGAAAATTTGAATACGTGGACTCAAAGTAAATTATTTATGTTCGTGTACCGCTTTTGGAATTTATAATATTGCAATCTAGCAATTTCTTTATAATTGGTCTCTAATTTACCATTTTGATCCAATTGTTCTTACCATCCTCATAGTTCAAGAAGGTAGTGGTTAGAATTAGCCATGAAAGGGTTCATATTCAACTTATATCATGTGTGAATTTGAGCTTAATTTAGCATATTAAAACGTTTAGTTAGGGTCGATTTTGTGTTTTTACTCTAAAATTTGTAATTATTTAAACTTTACAGTTAAAAATCTCACCTAATTACGTCTTAATTTTGATTATGTATAAACTTATTTTTCTAATTAACAATTATATATATATTAATTTACATCGTTGAGAAAGTTCCAATATTTTAAAAAGCCAAATCGGACATGTCAGCTTTTTTTTTTTTTTTTTTTTTTTTTTTTTTTTTTTTTTTTTTTTTTTTT
>NW_019268580.1:427886-468473 GCF_002738365.1 Cucurbita moschata
TTTTTTTTTTTTTTTTTTTTTTTTTTTTTTTTTTTTTTTTTATATATATCTTTTTCCTGAACCGGAATGTCAATTAGAAAGATTTAGCTGAGAACAGCAACTTTCCCTAAAATTTCTTCGGCTTTCGACTTTTCTGCTCAATTCAGTCTCTCTACCAGAAATCTACGGAGAAGTGATCGAAGAATTCGGATATGGATTCCGAAATCCAACGTAGAATCGAGGAAGCCGTCCGCAGAATTCTCGAATCCTCCGACATGGACGAAATGACCGAGTCCAAAATTCGAGCCCTCGCCTCTAAGGACCTCGACCTCGACCTCTCCAAATCCCCTTACAAGGCTCTGGTTCGCAAGGTTGTGGAATCCTTCCTCCAAGAACGGTCTGAAGATCAGCCGCAAGAGGAGGCCGAGGATGCCTCTGCTGCTAAGGAAAAGGAGTACGACGACGATGGCGATCTCATTGTTTGTTGGGTTTGTTTTTCTTTTTTTCTGCCTCTTCTCCTGTCTATTAGCTTGCGATTGCAGTTCCTTCCGTTTATTAGTGGAGATTTGACTATTTTTTAAAGTTCTGATCGTATGTTTATGGTAAAAATTTAAAATGTGGTGTTATTTGGCTCAGTTATCCAGCAAGAGGAAGGTGACGATTCAGGATTTTAGAGGGAAGACTCTGGTTTCGATCAGGGAGTTTTATAGAAAGGATGGGAAAGATCTCCCTACAGCAAAAGGTAATTCTCCAAATGCTCTACTTGCTTGCGTTTGTGAAATTTTGTATGTTAATATACTACTTACAGAGTACAAATTAGGCGAAACTCCTGTTATATGTGTGCTTCTTGTTTGATTTTGTGAAGATAGTGAACATTCTACTACTCCATAACCATACTGATGCATTGAAAGCTTTTACTGAGTGAAGCAATTGAAAGTGGGAGAAATCACTGTTTCTTAGAACATGTTGGTGAACTATAAGTAAAAACGAAACAATTATTGGCTTGATATGGGAAGTGGGAAGATGATTTTCGTTGAAATATAAAGCAGTGCACTTTGTCGAAGTTAAATGTGCAACCAGGGCCACACATTTGATTTGTGATGTCTCTGATACAAGGTAATGTGTGAAACTTGTATGAGTCTAATATGAATAAGGTGAGGAACAGGGATGATGTTTATAAGACCACCGCATGTTGATCTCTTTGTTCGTGAACTTGGATCTGTGATTAAACTTTAAGTTAAATTACAAATTTAGATTTGTGTTGATTTAGTCTCTAAATTTTCAACTTTGTATCTAATTGATTCTTAAACTTTCAATTTTTTGTCTAATAGATGGCTGAACTTTCAATTTTGTGTTTAATAGTTTCTTAACAAATTCATTGATCTATTAGGTATAAATTTAAATCTGATGTCTAATGAAAACCTAAACTTTCAATTTCGGGTTTAATAGATCCATGAATTTTAACAAATATGAAAGTTCATATCCAATAGAAGTTAGTCCGGTAGCCAACCTAGCAACAATAACATAAGCGGAAGAAATAAGTGGATTCTGGATTCATGATAAGTTCTTCACACCAAATGAAAGAAATGGTTAATGATACAGTCGATTTAGATCTAAGTAAAAACTCCAAAATGAAGTAATAATATTATTGAATCCTCTGAACTAGTTCAATATTCCTTTTTTAGTTCCTATCCATCCTCGTCTTCTTTCTATTTCTTTATTTTTTACTTAAGTATCCTTTGAATTCTCTATTCTTTTTTCTGGATTTAATCTCTCTATTCATTCAATATTCAATTCAAACCTACATGACAGATGAAACAATGGAATAAATTTGTGATGTTGAAAGTTTAGAGATCAAATATACACCAACTTCAAAATTCAATGACTAATTTGTAATTTAAGCTCAAACTTATATAACTTTTTTCTTTTGTTTTGGAAATTTAAATGGCTTGTTCTTTTAGATTAATAACACTGGTCTTTGTTTTTTCCTCAGGAATAAGCTTGACTGAGGAACAGTGGTCCGTCTTTAAGAACAATGTACCTGCCATAGAAAAAGCTATTAAGAACATGCAATCACAAATAATGTGAAGTAAGTTATCGCCTGATAGTTGATGGTTTGAAGCCTTGATGCTGAGTATCTATGGAAGCCAGATTTATCACCGTGAAAAGAGGAAGGAATTGTACTTTTGGGAATTGCTGCAGTTTGTTGGTTGCACAATATTTTGGTATTTTGGTACTTCTGTTTTGAGCCTAGACCGCCAACACTTATTAAAACTTCCAAGGTACCTTTGTACATTCATGGCATCAAGATGGACAACTGTGGTACACATTCTCCATCACCGGAACTCATAATGATGAATGATCTCTTATCTTTTTGTTTTATGCTAAAAAACGCAGACACTAATATAAATGTGTGCCATCCCAGCCATGCCATGAAGGGTTAAATGTCTGACATTGTTATCGAACTGATTATAATTTAGGAGACTGAGTTAGGCTGTGACTATCTATCTATATATATATATATGGCAGACATTGATAGAAGCTCTTTGTGAATTGTGCAGGTTTGTTTTTAGGAATTATTATCATGCTCGAATTCATGCAGCTTGCTGCATTCTGCAAAGATACCTCTAATTAGGTGTGATGATTCATTTTATGTTGTTTTGTATCTGTTTTCAGCATTTCTTTTCTAACTTTTAGGGTTAAATTTTAAGTTGAGTTTATAAATTGTGTATAAACAGTGTAACAGCCAAGCCCATTAACAGACATTGTCGTCTTTTGGATTTTCCTTTCTGACTTTCTTTCAAAGTTTTTAAAACGTGTTTAGTTAAAAGAGGTTTTTGCACCCTTATAAAGAATATTTTGTTCTCTCCTCAACCGATGTGAGATCTCACAATCCATCCCCTTTGGGGCCAATATTCTCGCTGGCATTCGTTACCTTCTCCAATCAATGTGGAACTTCCAATTCACCCCTTTCAAGATCCAGCGTCTTTACTAGCATACCACCTCGTGTCCACCCCCCTTCGGGACTCAACCTCCTCGCTAACACATCACTCTATATCTGGCTCTGGTACCATTTGTAATAACTTAAGCCCACCATTAGTAAATGTTGTTTTTTCCTTGGGTTTTCCTTTTTTAGTTTTCCTTTGTCTTCAAAAAACATATGCAAGGGAGAGGTTTTTGCACCTTTATAAAGAATGTTTCGTTTTTCTCCCCAATCGACGTGAAATCTCACATATAGCTTTTAAACTTAAGTATCTAGTAAGTATATGAAATTTTAAATTTGTGTTTGACCGGTCTTTCAACTTTAAGAATTCTCTATTAAATACTTAAATTTTATATCTTGTGTTCAATAGTCCTTTGAATTTTTTCTTTTGTGTAAAACAAATTTTTAACCTATTTAACATTTTATACAAATTCACATACCAAATTTAAAACTAAACCGAGTTTTATGGTTGGAACGAGTTGGAACCACTTTAAAAAACGATAGAACGGCGAATTAACTGGTTTAAATGTGTACTTAAAAAGAACCATATTTTTGTCCCAACTTTTTACTCCCAAAAGGTACGTTAGGCTTTGTTTATATGGTGCGTGGTGACTCCCAAAATTATCAGCTTTATCGACTCTGCTTTAAAAATGTAATTGGGTTTGCTTTAGGGATGCTCACATTCTTTCTTTTTCCTACTTCATTTCAACCAAAACCTTTAATTTATGATCATAAAAGTTCGTCTTTTTTAGGTTACGCCATCTTTCAAATACGACGTCGATGTAAAAATATGATTCTTTTTTACTGAAAATGTCCAAAAAATCTGAATATTTTATTAAAATTAGATCTAAACAATAATAGATGGTGTGGAAATTATCAAAAACAAAATTCATGAACCTAAGTAAATACATGAATTTGAGTTGTCACACGTACCACGTGAGATTATGCATATTAAGCATTTCTTATAAGGGTGTAGAACCATTTTTCTAGTAGACTGACGGCGATACGTAACAAGCTAAAGTAGACAATATTTACTAGCGGTGGACTTGAGTTATTATAGTTGGTGTCAAAGTAAAAAATCAGGCAGTATGTCAATGAGGATGCTGGACCCTCATGGAGGTGGATTGTAGAATTCCACGTCGGTTAGAGAAGAAAACAAAACATTTATTTTAAAATTGCGAAGATGATACTAACGTTAGGCCTCCAAAGAAGTAGATTGTGGAATCTCACATTAATTAGAGAATAAAACGAAACATTTCTTTTAAAATTACGAGAATCATACTAATACATCACATGGTACTGGTGTATTACATACATACCACATTAAAATCAATACAAGTTATGGAGAAATTTGAATTCATTGAACCTATGAAAAAAAGTTTAATTGTTACGACAAACACAGAGTTAATTTAATATATTATGTGTTGGGAAAAGGAATCAATCAAACGTGAGATTCAACACAAATTGTCTCATAAAAAACTTATCTTTTTCATTAAATTATTATTATTACTTATTAATATAACCTTCTTCATTTATGTTGTTTTCCCTCAAAATAAGGCTGTGTTTTTGTCCTTCTCCAAACCTTATCTTCTCCTCCAACGGTCCAAACTCACATGTCTCTCTCTACATTTTCAAAAAAAAAACACACACTCTAAATTGTCTCTTCCTAATTCACTAGCTCTTCGTTCTCTTTCTTCTTAGGTTTTGACATTAATCGATTATTAATCCATCGTTAACGTGTCATTTTGAATAAACAAGCTAAGGATTTGATGACTGAACAGTTGAGACATGTGACGTAGTAATTAATGTATAAAATTTAGAATGTTGCATAAAAAACGCCACAACTGTGTCTCTTTACTTAATTTATGTTTGTGGGTGTGTGAGTATGATTGATTTTACGTATTTAGCTACAACAATTAGGTATCAGAGCTCTTTGGCGGTGTCATTTGGGCACAACAAGTAGTATCATAGCTATTTTAGTTGCGGCATTCTACTACAACAATTGGGTATCAAAACATTTTGGTTGTGGCATTCTGTCACCATAAGTGGTATTAGAACTTTGAAAGTTGTGGCATTACGGTGCACAACATAGAACACATTTACGATGTTTCTTAGAACTATAATAATTGAAATGAGAATTCCACTGGCATTAAACGGTCCTATGAATTAAATTTTCAAAAAAAGAATCTAAAATTTTAAAAAAATAAAATTCGAATTTTTACTATAAATAAGACCACTCGAGAGCTTCGCCATTAATGACCTACAAGAAAAGGCGTCGCAAATCGCAATGGGAAACTGTTCTCTGAAAGGAGTGGCCGCCGATTGCGAAAAGCCCATCAGAATCTTAACGGATTCCGGCAACATAATCAACTTCCATGGCCCTAAACAAGTCGATCAAATCCTCAAGAACTATCCTCCCGGCGTCTATGGCGTTTTCCGGCGCCCCAATCTCTCTTCGCCATTACCCATTTCGGAGCTCCTCGACGCCGGAAAATCCTACTTTCTCCTCCCGCTTTCCCGAGCCGTAGAGAAAGAGAGGTCCGATGCGGCCGAGGATCTGAGAAGTGGGTCGGGGCTGGAAGTGCTACCGACAGGTGGCGACGGCATTTGGAGGGTCAAATTGGTGATTGATACGAAACAGTTGGGGGAAATTTTGGCAGAGGAAGGGAACACAGAGGCGTTGATTGAGAGGATGAGAGCGGCGGCGGCGACGGCGGCGGTGCAGAGTCCACGGCGGGAGAAGATCGGAGGGTGGAAGCCGACATGGGGGAATTGGTCGAAGTTTCTTCCAATTGATGTTGGAAACAATAATAAAGCACAAATCAAGGATTTTCATTCTGGAAATGGGTGTTTATATGCTACATAAACTCCCCCAAATAAATATTCAAATGTAAATTTTGATGTTTTTATGCAAAAATGCATCTATGTTTATATTTATTTCGTTTCTTAAACGGTTTAAGATATGATTACGAGTCCATTAGTATTAAGATCAACAAATCGATGAACGAAATAGAGTGATTCAAACTCTGATAACGTGAATTAAACGTTCATCTCTTATAATGGAACCATGCAATATCCATAACTCAAACCATATAATACATATTTATTGTTACATTACACATCAAACCTTTTCCATCTTCAGTTTAATCTATCAGACAACACCACACAAACACCAAACACACTTATAGCTTAAACTCACATGATCATGATGATCCTTTCGATCATCGTTGTCATTGTTGGCAATTCTATCAATTAATTCGCTTACGAGTAGTATGCGTCCCTGCCTGACTAGTGTACGAGCATGTTATGCTGTTCAACAGGATTGTTCTTCAAATATATCCAGAAGAGAGAGTGCCTGCAAGTTGTTCAGAGCCAATATTAGAGTTGTTGAGGTCTTTGGTTAGCTAGCTACAGAATTCATGGTTTTGTTTGCTCTGCAATTACCTCTGGGATGTTGAGTTCGAGACGAAACTTGGGACCGTCATAGTGGTGAAGAATCGGTCTGAAAGAGTCCTCTTCCAGTGGCTCACATATCTTCCTAGTCACAGTTCTGACCTGTTCCAAACAGTTGAGTTTCATCTTAGATCTATGGAAGTGCAAGATTGAAGGAGTAGGTTCTCTATCCAAACATTACCTGCGCCGGGAAACGAGATTCGCCCGGAGTTTTCTTGTCTTCCCAGGCAGTTGGATCAATGTTTGTCCCTCCAAAGCTTGCAGCCTGAAAACACATATCATAGTCTTAAAAGAAGTAAACCAAACGGACTTAGAGGAGGTCCATGGTTCCTAACATGGTATCAGAATCATGCCCTTAACTTAGTCATGTTAATAGAATCCTCAAATGACGAACAAACAAAAATGTTGTGAACCTCAAAGGTGTAGTCAAAAGTGACTAAAGTGTCGAACAAAGGGGGTACACTTTGTTCGAAGGCTCCAAAGAAAGAGTCGAGCCTCGATTAAGAAGAGGTTGTTGGATGGCTCCATAGGTCTCAGGGGAGGCTCTATAGTGTTACTTTGTTTGAAGGGAGCGATTATTGGGAGAGGAGTCCCACGTTGGCTTATTAAGGGATTGATCATGAGTTTATAAGTACAGAATACATCAGCAAAGCCACGAGAGCATAAGAAGGAGACATGGACATACCTCAAAGATTCCATGGAGTTGGTGGGTAGAATAGTTGTAGAGGAAAATAGGCAGCCCAGGAGTTATGGCCCTGACAGAATCCCTGTATCTTGGAGGCAAACCTACAACGTTGATCAAACAACAAAATCTTAGAACATCCTACACAACAAAACACAGATACATAAAACTAAGCAAAAACCAAGTTGGATCATTAAACTCACCAAAAAGCTGCCTCTTCAGATTCTCTTGCATTGTATCATTGTTGCACACAAAGATATATCCACCAATTGTTTCATTTCTGGGCAAAGACTCAGATGGGGGAAGGGTTTTGAACCTCTTGTCCAAACCATTCTTATTACTTTCCTTATTATCATTGCTATTTTCACCATTAATCTTCTTGTTACTGTTCTTCTTCCCATTCTTTCCTCCATTTTCTTCTTCAACCTTCCCACTGTTCTTGTAGTTCTTCACATTTACAAAACCATTACTGTTAAAATTCCCAATTTGTGAGTAAATCCCTCCATTAATACCCTTTTGGGTTCCTCCAATCACTGAATCAACCCCCATATTTGCAGAATTAAGCTTCCACCCATCGTTGAAGCCATTAAAATCAGACCCCTGTGGCTTCAAACTATTCCACCCATTATCAAACACATTGAGTGCATTCTTCTCATACCCAGTTGAACTAAGATTGCTACTGTTACTCCAATTATTAAGATCAGAAGCAACACTCGGCTTAAAACTATTCCATCCATCATTGAACCGATTAACATCAGAATCACACAGTTTGGGCTTAAAATTATTCACTAAATTTACCTCTCCGCCATTTCGCACATCGAAATTCCTCCTCTCTTCCTGCCTCTTGGAGACGTACGAATTGCTCCAGATAGAATCGTTGAGCGACAGGTTCGTAAGATTCCCAGATTGCAGTCGAAGCTGGTCGCTGAATTGCCTAAGCGATTGCGGGTTACTCTCCATTTCTGAACAAACCCACCTCCGAACTTAGCCCCTAACTCAGAGAAATCAAAACCCCAGAGAGTAATACCAAACAAAAGAGATGGGTATTAGGTAAAGGAAGATGAGATTGCGTGTAGAAGATGAAAAAGGGCGAATTCAAAGGAAGAAAAAGGCATCAAAATTCAATAGAAACAAACAAACAGGATAAGAAATCATTAAAGAACGAAGAAGGTTAGAGTGATTAAGCAAATAAGAAAGCGATTATCCCAAACAACGCGTAGTCAAATGGAAGGGAGTGGCCGTGCGAGGAAATTGAAGAATTCTAGAAATGGCTCAGACTTTTTGGGTTCGGTGGGAGAAAGGTCGGCCATAGCCACGTGACTCCCATTTTCTGTGTTAGCTTTGACGTGGTCCGTCCGTGACTAGTTAGTTGAGCCCTCACCCGTGACCCTGGTCCCTGTCTAAGCAACAGCGAACACTATCCCACCTACTAACATGAGTCATTTTCGAGATCACATGTGATATGAACCAAGAGACATCAATCATACAATATGCTTCAATGAAGATGTGAAGAAAAGGTTGTCAAAATTATCAAAAGATGTTTCAATTCATGCTACATTGAGGAAAAATAAAGTTTGAT
Organism: Cucurbita moschata; assembly: GCF_002738365.1. Taxonomy (NCBI): domain Eukaryota; kingdom Viridiplantae; phylum Streptophyta; class Magnoliopsida; order Cucurbitales; family Cucurbitaceae; genus Cucurbita; species Cucurbita moschata. Next base: position 436,563 of record NW_019268580.1, read on the forward strand.
TGTTGTAAATTTTGGGTGGGTTATAATTTAGAGTTATTGTGTTTTAAGACTTTTTATTTAATTTCGGTTATATTTACATAATGGCTAATTATGGCCATAAAGTGTGAATGTTACAACTTTTAGAATGCTTTCATTTTGAGGCTATATAAAGCCATCTATGTTGTATTTGTAATAAGACTTAGAAGATATATTAAAAGAAGCATTTGTGCTTTTCTTTAGCCAATGGCTAAGTTTCTTTGCAACTCTATGTAGTTTAGGTTGCATGTAGAATCATTCAAGCTCGACATGATCAATCTTGCTTGTGGAGTGATTCGAATCTCAATCAAGTGTTCTTGTCTTGAGATATTTGATCAACTAGAATCATTGAAGCTAGAGATGATCGATCTTGCTTCTGGAGTGATTCGAATCTCAAACAAAGTGTTCTTGACTTGAGATATTCGATCAACAAGGTAATCCGAATCTTATTCCCCTTGTAGTTTATTCCTTACCATATCAACATGGTTGGATGATGAAAGTCTCACATCAGTTAATTTGGAGAATGATCATGAATTTATAAACAAAGAATACTCTCTCCATTGTTGTAAAACCTTTTGGGAAGCCCAAAGTAAAGTCATGAGAGCTTATACTCAAAGTGGTCAATATCATACCATTGTGGAATATCATATCATTGTGGAGAGTCGTGTTCGTCTAACATGGTATCAGAGTCATGCCATAAACTTAGTCGTGCCAATAGATTGGTAAATCCTCAAATGTCGAACAAATGACTCCAAAAGAAAGGGAGTCAAGCCAAGGCAGTAAAAAATGACTAAGACTTCAAAAGAGTCAAGCCTCGATTAAGGGGAGGCATACTTTGTTCGAGGAGAGGTGATAGATGATGAAAATCCCACATCGGCTAATTTAGGGAATGGTCATGGGTTCATAAACAAATAATACTCTCTCCATTGGTGTGAGACCTTTTGGGAAGCTCAAAGCAAAGTCACGAGCGCGTCTAACACACATTACCCATAAAATTGTTTTAAATAAGCCGCATTTATTAATTAATAATATACATACCCTAATCCTCTCCAATGTAAATATTTGTTTAAAAATCATTTCGGCATAAGCCCAATAAAAACGGAATTAAGATCCATTAAGCCCAATACTTTGATGAGTTAGGGTCCATTAAAGCCCAATGGGCCCTAACCGTCTCATTCCTGATTACTACTAAAATGGTTAATTAATTAATTAATTTAAAAGAAGAAAAACAAGAATGAATGAGCACTAAGTGGAAAAATAAATAAATAAATGAATATATAATGGAAACAAAAAGTTGTCCCCTAAGCTTCTATACGTCCTCTTCTCTTTCTAAGATATAATATTATAGAAATTAATGAGATTAATTAAATTAATGTTAACTTTAACACCGACATTAATTAAAAAAATAAGAAGGGCAAGAAAAGTAAAAGAAAAGCTAGTTGGGTTGGTGGTGGTTACTGTCGTGGCTGCAGGTGAATGTATGAGCTACCACATGGGTACCCATGCATCATCTCGACGCGCTTATCTCGTTCCTCAATTTACTTAAATACCCTTATCTTCTTTTCTTTTTTTTCTTTTTTTTTTTTAATTTTTGAATTTAAGCTCGAATTATTATTGATTAGATTTTTTTTTTATAATTTAATATTTTAATCCCATAAAAAATAATTTAAAAAGTGGCATAGAATCCCAACAGCATGAGGGCCTAGTTGGGGAGAGTTTGGAGGGAAGAGGAAGATGTAGCCATGACTTAGATTATTTGTAAACAAAAAGATTATTCTGAGAATATTCCCTGTCAAGATTCTCAACAAATTATTGCAATTCTTTATTGTATATTTATTCTCTATTCAACAATCTTGTAGAAAAAATTATCATGATTATTTTCCCTTTTTTAATTTCGTAACTTAATTTTTTTTTTTAAATTTTATTATTATATCCATCGATATCATCGAGTGTGAAATGCCAACCATCCTTGATATACATGGAATAATATTTTTTATGACTCAAAATATTCATGAAATTACATCATTTTAAATTTCGATGACATCAGAATAAAAATTATTTATTTACAGATTAAATTTATATTTGGTGGATCGATTTATCTTTAAAAAATTAATTTATCGAGATGTATTAATACAAAAATAAAACTTCAAAAATCTATTAGATTCAAATTTAAAGTTTAAGGACGAATTAATTTTTTAATATTCACGAATTAAATGGATGCAAAATTAATGAGATCAACTTAATAAACACAAACATTTTATTATAGGGTCGTCCTACCCTTCTTACACATTAATAAAAAAAATTTATTTAAAAATTATAATAAAAGACTTTATAAATTTTTGCTTAAGGAAAGAATATCTTGAAAACTTGTTCAAATGGGCGTGTTAATGTGAATTGGTTGGTAACATCATATGTTATGAAACATTTATATATTATTGAGTTAGTTAAATTTCAAAATTAATATAAAATAACCATTAAAAAATTATAAATATATATTATTGAATTAGAAAAGAAATAACTTGAAAATAACTCAAGAAGTTCCTCATTTTTTCAATTGGTTTAATTCTTACACAAATTTTCTCGTCAACCGAATTAAAATTTAAAATAAGTTTAAAATATAAAATCCACAAAATTCTTCTCGAAACCAAAATCTCACCTCAAAACGTAATAAAATAATAAATTATTAAATATATAAAAAGAATATCACCTTCAAACACGAGAAACACTTTAAATGAACCCAACAAATAAATTAATTTCAACTTTGTCACTACAAATTTGTTAATATACATGTCTTCTTTCCCTTCCCTCACCAATGATTCTCAAAATTACAATACAAACTTTCTTTGTATCTCTCTTTACTATTATTAACGTGCAACCTTATTAAAACATTGAAGTCCTAAGGTCCTCCGGTAGTTCAATTTGAAACAGTGGGTCCTAACGTAGCAAGTGAAAACAGAAGCAAAAATGAAGAAGTATTAGGTCATCGAAAGAACACGTTAGAAATTAAATCCAATAAACCCTTAAGGATTGTTAGATAGTAGGTATGGCATTGACCTAACTTTGAGCACTAGAGTTTCGTCACACCATAAATTAGGGTTTCCTCACCGATCTTTATCCTTTTAGATTGACTAATAACATAAAATTAAACAGGCAATAAAAAGTTGGACTAATTACAAAATTTTCCAACTTAAAGGTTGACCAATCTTGTGATTCCTAAATGATTTTGGTTTTTCTTTTCTTTAATTTCTTGTCTTTTGTATATTCCTTTTTTTCATTATTACATGTTTGCCATCCTCAAATCTTTTTCCAAATTCGTGCTTTGTGAGGGTTGCTAATTTGGATACACATGTATGGCAAATATTTTCCTTACCTTTTGTCTTTTTAATTAATAATTTATTTATCCAATAACAATAAATTTAAATTAAATAAAAAAAAATTATATATATATCTCACAATGGAGCATAATTTTTATTAATAAAATAAATAATAAATAAAAATCCTCCACTTCATCAAATTGGATTATTAATGGCTAATTTTCCATTTTCCCATGATTATTTCCACTTGATTTCTATCCCTTAATCAAATTTTACATTATGGAATTGCAGTTGAAAATCTTAACCAAGATCATTACTTTTTTTAAATTTATTTGTTTCCATTATTATTTTTAAATATAAATAAACAATTTATTTAAATAAAAAAGAATTCTATTAAATATCATCATATTTTATTGCTAAGCAATTTATTTGATTTGATGGCTCATAAATAACTAATTAAAGAAAACCCCATTGAGCGTACAATTCTCCTTACTCTACTCCTGGTTGTACTCAATTGTGGCCTTGTTTTTTTAAATGAAATATTTGGATTTATTTAACACATGTGACTTCCAGTTGGCTTATATATATATATAATTAAAAAGTTATAACAAAAAAGAAAAAAACAACTTATTTGAATATTATGGAAATTTTGAATATAGCAAAAACGACGTCGTTCTTAATGCAATGAAATAATATTATACATATAAAAAAATCTCGAGGAAGAATATTGCATTTCAATAATTAAAAGCAAAATTTAGATTAAATTACTCTAAATTTTAGATTTGTATTTATTTAAGTATTAAAAAAAAATTCAAAATCCATATTATTTTTTTTACCTAAAAATTTAAATTTACGAAAAGCTTATTAAATACAAAATTGAAAGTCCATTATAATCTAATAAAAAAATTTATGTTGAGATAATTTATTATGATTATAATTTTGAATGAATTCTTTTTAACAAAGGATAAAGATGATGTCGTTTTTCTAACGAACAGATGACGTAGTTTTGTAGTAAATTTAAATAATAACCTATAAAATATTTTAATGCATAGTGTAATAATGTTGTAAATCGTGCATGTTTTAACAAAGAACAAAGATGATGTCGTTTTGGAGTAAACCCAAATAATAACCTACTAAAATTATTTTAATTACATAGCGTAACATATTAATTTTACGTCTCGTGTTTATTTATTTATTTATTAAAAGAAAAAAAAAAGGTGTGTGTAGGAGTGGTCCTTTGTGCAGGCGAAGGGCAAAGGAGGAAAGACAGAACAAGTTGGAATGGTGTCCACATGGGGAAGCTGCAAACAATATTTATACACATCCCAATAATGCTATTAAATTTAATTAATTAATTATTCATTTAATTATTCCTTTTTAGAGCCTTGTAAATTCCCACGGTGGGGTCGCCTTCGAACTCGGGTGGATCAAGTACATCATCTCTATGATTATCATCCTCGCAATCACTTCCAAATCAATCATAGCCGTCCGATTCTCTTTTTATTAGGTCACATGCATTTTTCATCTTCCATCATTATTTAAGGTTTAAGCACTTCACTAATCATTGTCTCAATCATCATTATTCATCTCATTTTTTCTCTACCTAAACTACCCTCCTTTCTTGCTAAATTCATCAAAATAACTCCTTCAATTTTTTAAATTATTTTTATTCTTAATTTTAGAAGGATATTATTTATTTTAAAAATTACCTTGAAATGTTAATAGTGTTTCAAAAGTACTCGTCAATCTTTAAAAATTTCTTTAATATCTTTCAATTTTTTAAAAAAGTTCTACCGTTCATACTATATTTAAATAAAATATACATTAAGTTTTAAAAGTAGCATTTAATATTCGTTACTTTCATAAAAAATAAAAAATTTATCGTCAATATATGAACAAAAACTGTCTATCGACATCTCATAAATTATGTCCAAACTTTTTAACGTTACTCTTAAAAGTTCATAAGTGTTTTTTAAACTTAATATTAACCATAAAAATATATTTTTTTTTTCATTAAAAATATTTTTGAAGTTGGTAAAAAAAGTTCAAAAATATTTTAAAATAGAATATTAATTTAATTTTTAAAAACTATTTTTTTTTAAGTTAAAGGATAATATTGAAAATTTAAAGATATTTTTTCAATTTATTTAAATTTAAGAATATTTTTTAAAATTTTGAATAGAATTATTTTAAAGTTTAAAGTATATTTTTATTAATTTAGCTCGAGCTGAATTAAATTTTTTTTTTAACCTCTAGTTTTTAAAGCGTCAATTTAACTATTAATATTTTCAAGAATTAAACAATAAAATTACATTCTTATTTTCTATTGAATTCACCATCTATTATTATTATTATTTCGTTAATCCTTTAATTACATCAACCAAAAAGTAGCATTATCTCCTCTTAGGGCTATAAAAGTGTACTTTGGGTGAATAATAAATAAATAAATAAATAAAGAGAAATAGACCCCAACCCTTGAATAGAGGCAAGGGACAGCTTATAATATTTAATTATTAGCATAATAATGGACACGTGTCAGAATATTAAAGAAGAGCTTAAGAAATAACTATCTGGTGCCCTAATTATGTAGAGGTACACCCAACACATACACATTACCATATCTTTATTGGCTTGTCCTAACCATAGTCCATCTTCTTCTCCATTACAATTAAAATAAAATTCAACTTTATAAACCTTTTTTCTCTTTATAAAATTTTAAAATAAAAAAAAAATTAAACTTTCTGCTTATCCATTACCACTAAACATCAAGTGTAATCGCGACCGTGGGCTCTACAAGATTAGAGTCGTATTATTGAGCTTCAAATTTCAATATTATTCTTTTTGTTCCAATTATTGCATCAATTTACACTGAATCTTATTGTTCGTGTCGAATTATTTTTCAATTCTTTATCGTAATGGTCTCTGATGAATGACTGGGATTAAATATAATCGAAAAAGGATTACGTAAGCTTAAATTGATTGTAATATCCATAATAGAGGAATAAGATAATGGAAAAGGCTTGTAATGTGATTTAAATCATGTACGTGATTCGGTCGTCTTGATGGGATTGCTCTACTTTGAAAGAGCTTGAGAAAACAAAGAAGCAAGAAGGGTGAAGGTATTCCTTTCTCTGCTCTTAGAGATAGGAGAGAGGTTGTGAGATCCCACATCTAAGTCATGTGTGGTGTCGTTACAGTTGCAAGAGGATAGGGTGGACACTAGTCCGTGTGCCAATGAGGATTTTAGGCCCTGAAGGAGGTGGACACTGGGCGATATGTCAGCGAGGACGTTGAGCCCCAAAGGGAGATGGATTGTGAGATTCCATATCGATTGGAGAGAGGAACGAGTGCTAGTGAGGACACTAGTCCCGAAGGGGGTGGTTTATGAGATCCCACATCAGTTGAAAAGGGGAACAAAACATTCTTTACAAGGGCGTGAAAACCTCTCCTTATTAGACGCGTTTTAAAACTTTGAGGGAAAGCCCAACAGAGAAAGCTTAAAGAGGACAGGGCTTGAATTGCTACAGAGGCTCAATAATCTATGTTTTTTCACGAGCTTTTTTTATATTGGTGGTTGATATTCAAAAGAAACTTCTAGTTTAGAAACAAAAAATGTTAACAAATTTACAACAAATGTACCACAATTTGTAAATAAATAACACAAAATTTTCCTTGTAATTTCTTAGAATCTTCCTTAAAAAACATTTTAATTTGGTTTACTTATAATTTATGTCGTAAACATGATGTTTAAAAGACAATTATTCCAAAGTCAAAACTCTTTACGAACAATAATGAAAAAAAAAAAAAAAAAAAGAAACATATTCTACACATAAATTGAATCACAATATACTAAATTAATTACAGCGGGATCATCTTGATACGTTTTGATAGAATGAAATCTCTTTTAAAGATATCGTTCCACAAACCTTTTTGAACGAGAATACTTTTTATTTTGTAAAAAAGAAAAAAAAGTATAATTTTCAATACAACAAATTCCGAGTCATATAAATTAAGTTGAGGGATGCGAACCAAAAAAATGTAACCGCATCAATTCATATTGAGTAAGATAATTAATGTTTTTCTTCGAGTAAATATGGTAGGCACATTAAAGTAGTTAACCGTAAATAAAAAGGAGTCAAGATAAAGGTCACAAACGACAATTTAAATAAATAAAACGCGTGAAGCTAAGACATTAAGTTACATAGCTCATATACATTGAACGGTAACCGCGTCAATCCATATTGGGTAAGTAGCTCATAAAGGTATCGAGAATTCAAATAAATAGCGTAAGATGCACGATAATATTTCTAAATATTTAATGTTAAAAAATCAAAATTTACTTTTAATAACTATTTATTTACTACCATGGTCTTAATAAATAAATAAATATTTGAATTTTTAATCCAATTCATAGACGGATATAACCTCCATTTAAAAAAGAAAAATGTTTGAAACACCTCAAGTCCACCTCCAGCAAATATTATCTTATTTAAACTTTCTCGGGAGAAGTTTTGATACTCTTATAAAAATATTTTATTTGTTTCTACAACCGATGTGGGATCTCATAATCAAACCTTTGGGGCCCAACGTTCTCGTTGGCGCACCGCTTGGTGTTACCCCCTTCAGGGTTTAGCGTTTTCGCTAGTACATCGTCCAATGTCCACCAGAATGAGAGGTTTCTACACCCTTATAAATAATGACTCAGTTCCCCTCTCCAACCGAGATAGAATCTGATATAAAAATTTTATTTGTTATTTTTTATTTCTTTTATAATTCTCGTATATAAAATAGGAAATGTGAACTAAAATAGGCATTAGACCCAGTCCTACATAAATTTTAGTTAAAAAGTTTATATTGAATGTGAAAAATGTGGAATTCCACTTATTTTTGTCCCATAAAAATAAAACATTAAAAAATAAAATAATATTTTTTTTATTAAAAAAAAAGGAAGAAGAAGAAGAAATTTGTGGAAAGCATCTTGGATAGGTATAAATATATAATATCTTAGGGGACACAAAGTTTGGTTAATGTGTTAGAAGATGGGAAGGAATATTAGAAACCTTTCATTTAATTAATCTAATTAAACTTTAAATTGTTCTTTCACGATAAAAAAGAATAACCAAATAATTAATTATCTAATAATTACTTTCAATTCATCAAATATCTTAGAGATCTGAATTACTGCCGGAGTAAGATTGATCATGTCAATAATTCTAAATATGTAATTTTAAACTACATAAAATTACAAAGAAACTTAGTTCGTGGGACCGAGGTGATAGGAAAAGGGCATTTATGATATTATAGGAGGGAGTATATACGAGACGGAACGTAATAATTAATATTTTTGGGAGATGGAAATTTCCCAATAAAACAGAACATGTGGTGACGTGTAGAGAGCAGGACCACTCAACTGGTGGCAGATTATCTGGGATTGGGAAGGAAAAATAATTGGTCAAAGAGAGGAGAAAAAATTTATGAATTATCCCCACGTTTACACGTGGGACCCATGTAAAGTGGAGTGGCATATTCAGCAATTATGACCACACATCAAGGTCAAACTTACAATTATAAGAATCTGACAACAAGAAAGGCAGGGGAGAAATAAAGAAAAACAACCCAACATAAATAGAATATAAAAAAACAAAATAATATGTAAATATATAAATAAATAAATAAAGCCTTTTAAATTTTCCTGCCGGGTTAACCCGAGCCAACGTTGTTGCCTGCTTCGAAGCAGACAACGAAAGGGAACGGCAACAGCTAACGGTGACGGCTCTGTCTCCTCTTAACTCAACTCTCCCGTTAACTTCCACCACACGCATTTCTATGTCTTTTCCGTACTCTCTACATTTATTTTCTTTTTTCTTTTAAAATCGTCGCCGGCCGTTATTACACGGCAGCTGTCGCCGTAAACCATTTTCTTTGCCCCCCAACCCCCACCATTATTCTACCTCTAGTTTGCCTCACCCCTCCCCTTGGGTTACAATCTAACCATGGTTCTTTTCTTTTCGAATGGCCAATCACAATTGTCGAATTAAAAATGTTTTATTTTCGCTCACATGTTTTTCTATAGAATATTCAAGAGGTCACTCAATATAGAATTGCTCGAACCAGAAAAGAAATACTTTGTGTTTGCCCGCTGCCTATAAATTAATAATATATATAATAATAATAATAACATGTCATGCATTGGTTAAGTTAGCGTAGACAAATCAATAATCATATACTTCCATAATAAAAGACTAAATAAAAGTTTTTACAGCGCAACAAAACAAATACACGTATTCACAGGAAACTTTCAAATTGTCAAATAGTTTCATTGATATTGTCAAATGGTTTCATTGTTTTAAGCAATGTTAGACTTTAAAACTCATATGGTATGCGTTTCAAATGACAGGACTCATGCCAAATTGGAGCATCAAATGACCCGAACGCTTCCCTAAAATGTGGCATGTCGGGACACCTTATTAAAATGTAAAATTAAAAAAAAGTACTAAATAGTAGTTCATATATTCTAAATTTTAATTAGATGCTAGATTTAGTTATAATTAATTATTGTTAGTTTATAATGCATCAATGAGTCACGGAGTTGTAATAGCCTATTCAAACTTTCTCCAGAATCTTAAAATGATGAGAGGTTTCCACACCATTCCATAGAGTGTTTCGTTATCCTCTCTGATGGATATGGGATCTCACAGTAGTAGTACAATAAATTGAATATGAGAATTTGAACGTTGGTTCGGACCAAAGATAGACTCGTTCAAAGGGTCAAAATCAAAATTGAATTAAAAAAAAACAGTGGAAAATGTTTAGGATTTTTCAAATTAAAAGAGGTGGGAGGGGGTGGATTTATTCGATGAATACCCAAAACAAAAACAATAGTGTAAACTGATATCATGTTTATTCTCCTCACAACAAAATAATGGATTGCGACTCTGTTTATTAGAAAATAGAAAGAAATTGAAAAAGGGGAGTAGAGAGAGAAAGAGAGGAGAGAGAAAGAGAGGAGAGAGAAGAGGGAGCTGAAGCAGGAAGGCACCGGTATAATAGGAAGGGGGGAAGGTTTTTTTGGCATTCTCTGTAACGGCGTTTTTCCCGGATTCCAAAGAGATAAAAACCAGAGAGAGAGAGAGAGAGAGAGAACAAGGCGAGAGTAGAAGAGAAGCAAAAGCGGGTTTTAGAGCTCTTCCAAAAACGGTTCTGTAACGGCAGCCAAAGGCGGGGGGGAAGGGGCGGCTACTGCTGGGAGCGTTACAGTTTTCATCATCATCTTCTTCTTCTTCTTGCTGGGAAATCTATAAAATCGCCATTAACCTTCATTTCTGGTTATAATTAGAGGTGGGTTTATGCGTATTTTGCTATTGGCGGCGGCGGCGAAGGCGGCAGCGGCGGCTCTGTTTTCGGATTACCTTCGTTTGCTGTTGTTGACTTGTGGGGGAGGCGGGAAGGTTCAGTAATGGCTAATCGGGGAGGAGGGTCGTTTTCGTCTCAAGGTAACTTCAAATGGGTCGTTCTTGTTTCCTCTTCTTAAACCCTTTTCTTCTCTGAAAATTTCTGGTTTCTCAGGTGGGGGAGGAGATGGACTGTACACCGAGCTTTGGAAGGCATCGGCTGGGCCTCTTGTGGAAGTTCCTCAAGTTAATGACAAGGTTTTCTACTTCCCTCAAGGCCACATGGAACAGGTAACTTTTCAGATCGAGCTCTGTTTCTGGATTTCTAGGGTTGTTTTTGTTGTTTCCTTTCTGGGTTGGATTGAAAAATGTTGGTTCATATAGTTGGAGGCATCTACAAATCATGAACTGAATCAGAAACATCCTTTGTTTAAACTTTCCTCCAAAATTCTCTGCCGTGTTGTTGATGTTCGCCTGCTGGTACCTTCTCTTCTTAATCCTCTGTTCTTGCTGTTTCTTTGTTTGATTAGACCTCTAAATATAAGCCACTTTGTTCGATCTTGTCTTGAAATTTTAGGCTGAGCAGGAAACAGATGAGGTTTATGCACAGATAACTTTAATGCCTGATTCAAATGTAAGAACTGGTTGTTAATTTTGGACAAACAAACGTGAGTTTTAGACCCTTTGTACTAATATTGGATTGCTGTTCAGCAAGAGGAACCTACTAATCCTGATCCTTCGCCACCGGAGTGTCGTAAACCGAAAGTCCATTCGTTTTGCAAGGTCTTGACTGCTTCTGATACTAGCACCCATGGAGGATTCTCCGTGCTTCGTAAACACGCCACGGAATGCCTGCCTCCATTGGTAATTCTCCTTCACCGAGTTGTCTTTTCCTTTTCGTAAACACGCCACGGAATATCAATATGTTTTCTGATCTTCTCGTGTGAATGATCCTCAGGATATGACCCAACAGACCCCAACTCAAGAACTTGTAGCCAAAGATCTTCATGGTAACGAGTGGCGATTCAAGCATATCTTTAGGGGTGAGTCTCTTCATATGTTTATGAACAGTTATAGCTTGAGCATATAGCCAATTTCAATTCAATTTGTGTCCATTTTTCGGTTTATAATAGTAAATCTTCGCTATGATGGATGACAGGTCAACCACGAAGGCATTTGCTAACGACGGGATGGAGCACGTTTGTTACTTCGAAAAGACTAGTTGCTGGAGATTCTTTTGTGTTCTTGAGGTATCTCGAGTTTCCTTTTGTGGATGTTCGTCGGTAGGGGGAGGTTATAATTTATCTGTTAACTCGTTATGAAATGGTTTCTTAGAGGGGAAAATGGGGAATTACGAGTCGGAGTGAGGCATCTTGCTCGCCAACAAACCAGCATGCCTTCATCTGTGATTTCAAGTCACAGCATGCACTTAGGAGTGCTTGCTACTGCATCTCACGCCGTGTTAACTCTAACTCGCTTTATTGTCTATTATAAACCAAGGTGATATGAATTATTTTTGTTCTATGTACTTCCGTGTTATTCGATCTAGATGTTCATGCTGTCTGTTTGTTTCTATTTCGTGTCGGTTGATACCAGGGCAAGCCAGTTTATCGTCAGCTTGAATAAGTACATCGAAGCAATGAACAGGAAGTTCTTAGTTGGGATGAGATTCAAGATGAGATTCGAGGGAGAGGAGTCTCCTGAGAGAAGGTAGTTTGAAAATAACATGCTGCGATGCGTTTTCGCCTTCTTTTTTCATGAGCGTTATCACTTACTCTTGTTTTACTCATTCTATACGACCAGGTTTTCGGGTACCATTGTTGGAGTTGACGACATATCTCCTCACTGGCCCAATTCAAAATGGCGATCGCTAAGAGTAAAGTCTTCATCTGGAATCCCGAGTCTTACTCCCACGTCGTTCCTTTAACAAACCCGATTTCTGATTGTATGATCTCTTTCTTTCCAGATTCAATGGGATGAACTTGCATCTATTCCTCGACCTGATAGAGTTTCGCCATGGGAGATTGAACCTTTTGTGGCGCCTACGTCCCCGAGCATTCCACAATCGGTTTCGGTAAAGAATAAAAGGCTTCGGCCTCCACTCGACATTCCAGGTATTGCTGAGAGTTATCTATTGCTTCTTTTGGCTGTGGGAGGAGTTAGAAATGAGTTATCGGCTAATCGTGACGTTTTGATACAGATTCTGATAATTCAACCGTAACAACTCTACGCCATCCAGGATCAACTCAATCACACGACGATAGAACACAGCTTAGCGGTACTGCTGCTGAAATGAAACGATTTGAAAATCACGCAATGTGGAATTACAAGCAAACGGATGTTAGCAGCATTGGGAATTCTATATCAAGGACTCCGAAGGAGGGCTCTTGGTTAGCTTCCCCAAACAGGAGTGTTTCGCAGCATCGATTACAGAATTTGACAGATGACCGAAACAGCAATTATGTTTGGTCAACCGTCTTCTCGGGAGCGCCAGCAGCACAGTCGACATGTCCAGCTCCACACCCATCTAATCCAAAGAGCAGCGACCAAGTTAACGATCTTGGGGAAAAGGGGAGGAAAACTGAGGTGGCTCCAAGCTGTCGCTTGTTCGGGATCGATATCATCGGTCATTCCAAGAGCCCAGTTCCACCTGAAATGGCTGCTGATCAACCGATTAGCGCACCAAATGAAATCACTGATGCAGAGCAGAACTCAGACCAGCCAAAGGCTTCTAAAGAAAGAAAATTAGGACTTTTACAAGTACCTCCTAAAGAGATCCAGCACAAGCAGAGCAGCTCGACCAACAGCCGAAGTCGGACCAAGGTGAGACTATACGAGATCTATTATACAGATTACTCATGTTTAGAACTTTATGGGCGTAGGCTAATTTATCGACTTCTTGTTCTTCGTCAATACATCGAAGGTTCAAATGCAGGGGATGGCTGTCGGACGTGCGGTGGACCTTACGATGTTGGAAGGGTATGGCGAACTCATCGACGAACTGGAAAAGATGTTCGATATCAAGGGAGAACTTCACCCACGTGATAAGTGGGAGATTGTCTTCACAGACGACGAAGGAGATACGATGCTCATGGGCGATTACCCGTGGCAGTAAGTCATACACCACCAACCACATTTTTCGATTCGACGATATCGGTTGCGTAACGCTCATATGGTTTTACACAATCTTGCAGGGAATTCTGTAACATGGTGAGAAGAATATATATATGGTCGAGTCAGGATGTGAAGATGATGAGTTCGGTTAGCAAACTTACAATGTCTGCAATGGAATGCGATGGGACGGTAATAACATCGAAGTCGGCCGACAGCTGAAGCTCGAAGTACATCGCTTCGGAAACTTAAATAATCTTTTGGGTTAGTCTTTTGTTGTTTGTCAAATGAAAAAAAAGAAGAAAAAAAAGAAGAAAAACACAGAACAAAGAAACATGAGAGAATCTGTCTCATTTCCAAGAAGCCTTTGGAGGAGAGGTGAAGATTAGAATTTGGAAAACTTTGTTGGAATTAATGATGAGTGGGTCGGAAAATGTAGAGCTTATGCTTCTTCTATTTATGTAAATATAATACCCATTTTGTCAAATCTTAAACTTTGATTCTCGGGTCGGTCGGTCGGTTCGGATTGAATCTTAACCAAAGCCACTCCAAATCGATGACCCATGAGTTCAAAATGGGTTACGTTCAAGACGTATCAAACTTATTAAAATAGTCTTGGTTTCGTATTTACATGGCTTTGAATTACACCATTGATATTGAAAGGAAGATTTGTTTTGATATTATCGAATATAATTTGACTAAGAATTATAAAGAATTTATAGGAAGGATATGATGAATAGCGTATATTAAAAAAAAATGAATGTGACAGCTCATATTAGAGAATAGTGGGAAGAATGATGAGAATAAATAATTAAATAAATAAGAAGGGATTAAAGGAGAATCATTAATGATTTCTTCCATAATCCATAATTAAACTCATTGCTTTCAACTTCATCTTCTCCACTCATTCATTCATTAAGTGCTCCAACAAACCAAATTCCCAATGGGAATAATATATATATTTATTTATTTATTATTTTATTTCTACCTTAAAATTTGTGGATGGGCTCAAACCAACCCACTTTTTATTATTTTCTTTTAATATTTATTTATTACTAATTTAAATGATCATAGGATATATACACGAAAGAGATTTCCTATAAGAGGGATTTAATCTCTTCACCTGCGGCAGCGCAGATCAAAATGACGACGGAACTAGGGCGGCGCCACCTGACCGCCTCCACTGTCACTGCTTCACTCCACCGAATCCCCTCGTTCCACTGCCTCTTCACGGCTGTCGACGTGAGTGTGGTGAACTCGGCACTGTCGGTGATAGCTCCGCCTTGACTCTCTTAGATACATCCTAACCTTGGGCCTTTGTTGGTCCATATTCTTATGGGCCTTTGTTGGTCCATCATTCTTATGGGCCTTTGTCGGTCCATCATTCTTATGGGCCTTTATCGGTCCATCATTCTTATGGGCCTTTGTAGGCCCATCATTCTTCGGCCTGTGTCGGTCCATCATTCTTATGGGCCTTTGTCGGTCCATCATTCTTATGGGCCTTTGTAGGCCCATCATTATTATGGGCCTTTGTCGGTCCATAATTCTTATGGGCCTTTGTTGTCCATCATTCTTATGTGCCTTTGTTGGCCCATCATCTTATGGGCCTTTGTCGGCCCATCATTCTTATAAGCCTTTGTTGGTCCATCGTTCTTATAAGCCTTTGTTGGTCCATAATTATTATGGGCCTTTGTTGGTCCATTATTATTATGGGCCTTTGTTGGTCCATCAGTCTTTATGGGCCTTTGTTGTGCTCACTATGTCTTTGGGCCCATTTGGCCCATTCCAATCACTGTCCCTATGCTCTCCTCACGTGGCTCTCATCTATGGCATATCCATTTTCCCAAAGGGCAATTTCGTAAATTTACATTTCCATATCACAAAAAAATAATGAAACACATAAAACTCATTCCTTCATGAATTTTGATCATATGGAGTTGTTTGGTTTATATAAAGGATTTTTATGAAATGACTTTTTAAGTTTTTTTTTTATAAATAAAGTGGAAAAATGTTTGTATTTAAGCAATAAAAAAAATATTATAGATAGTAAAAAAAAAAAAAAACATAGAAACTAAACTTGTATTTAATACATGTATAATTGAATGTAAATTAATAGTCTTAAAAATAAAAATATTTTAAGGCAGACACATCCAAAAAAATTTGCTTTTTTTTAATAATTAATTAGTGACTATATCCTGGTCAAGTCAATTATTAATTATTTTGCGTGTCTCTACTCACTAATATTATATTTGAATTAGTAAAATAATAATTAAAAAAAATAAGAGATTGGCACAATTTGTAAAAAAACAATAATTTACCTAATATTATTATGAATTTTAAGAGACAACCAGAATCTAAAATTTTTAAATAATAATAATAATATAAAAAAAATGTGCTCTCTGAAATAAATTGAGATAAAACCCATTCCTATAAAATTGGGAGTTCACTCCACATCACCAACAAGTAAGAAGAGAGACCAAAAATCATGGAGGATATCAGAGCACGCGCCGCCGCCACGGCCTTGCCTCTAAACTCCCAACACATTTCTCGACGCGCCACCACCTTTAACCGCTTATTCGCCGCCATTTACAGCGGCGCTATTTTGGCTTTGTTTTACCATCACATGGCTTCACTTCTCAAACCCACCTCTTTGGGTTCCTTCTTCGTCTCTGTTTCCCTGTTCATCTCCGACATCATTTTGGCCTTCATGTGGGTCAACGCTCAATCCTACCGGATGAATCCACTCCACCGCCGTGAGTACCCCGGAAACCTGAAAGAATCACTAAACAAAGAATCAGATTTTCCGGCGTTGGATGTGTTTATTTGCACGGCGGATCCATACAAGGAGCCGCCGATTAACGTAGTCAACACGGCTCTGTCCGTCATGGCCTATGACTACCCGACATGTAAGATCTCAGTGTATGTGTCGGACGACGGCGGCTCCGCCCTGACGCTCTTCGCTTTTATGGAGGCGGCTAGGTTCGCCGCCGAGTGGTTGCCGTTTTGCAGGAAAAACGGCGTCGTAGAAAGGAATCCCGATGCCTTCTTCACGTCCAACAACGATTGGAGCTCCGAAACGGACAAGATGAAGGTAATTTCATTTTTTTCGTAGTCGACAAAAATTTAATTAATTATTATATTTTATTTGGCTTCATTCAAATTACGAATTTAGTCTCTAAGACCAATTTAAACATGTTCGGAGACTTTTGAATTCAACTACGGTCGTCGGCACACATTTTAATGAAATTATCGTCTCATTTTTTTAAATTAAAAAAAAAAATTGAAATTTTAAGACCATAAATAATTTAATAAGGGCAAAATACACGTCTTTCCATAAAAATATCTACATTTTTTTTTAAAATTTTATTTTATAAAATTATGCCAAAAATTAATATTTGAGCACATATTTATAAAAGCTAAGGTTATTATTTATTTTGTTCTTTTAAAAATATTTATGAAGAGAAAAGTTTAAGTATTTGAATTTTTCAGGAAATTTATGAGAAAATGAAAATGAAAGTAGAAAATGTTGTGAAGAAAGGGAAGGTTGGAGATGAGTTGATGAATGGAGAAGAAGAGCTTATGGCTCTCAATCAATGGACCACGTCCTTTACTCCTAAACGTCATCCCTCTCTTATTAAGGTATTCTTATCTGTTTCTTTTCAATTATACCTTTCATTTTCCCGAAATAAATATTTTTATGTTTATGCACCTGAAGACTCTCTTTCTAAAATAAGATCATCGATGTTTGTGTTGTGTGTGAGGTAGGTACTCTTAGAGAGCGCTAAAAGTAAAGATGTTAGTGGAGAGTCGTTACCGAATCTCATCTATGTTTCGAGGCAAAAAAGTGAATCTTCTCCACACCATTTCAAGGCTGGTGCTCTCAATACTCTGGTATTTGATTCTATCACTCACTTTTTTTTTGTTTTTGTAACGATTCTAGATTTCTACTAATCCAAAGTTACTATTGTCGTCGTTACCTGTGCTCTTATGCAGAATAAACATTTAAAAATCCATTATAAAGCAGGGTCGTAAACTTATAGGTTCAAAAATCTCTTTAAAACAACATAAGGAAATATTGAATAAAGCAAATAAAATATTAAAAGTAAAAGCACTCTACACTAACATAAGTATAAGAAAATGAAATACCACTATCCTACGTACGTGTTATGGTCTCTACTTGTGATGTTGTTGTCAGTCGTATAGCGGTGCCTTGTCTTTACCTGAAGTAGAAGTAGCACACGAATTGAATATTTTAAGAAGTACTCCATAAGTGTCTCAACTATTGAGGTCAGAAAAGGCAAACACATGCAACTTATGATTAAGGACCTAGTGTTAAAACATAAGTGTGGCTTCTAGTCCAAACAAAATTGGATGTGAAATACTCCCCCATGCACGACCCACAAATGTGAGTGGATCCCCAGGTGGTTCGCACCTCCCTGAGCCCATCATCATTAACATTAACTATGGTTGTGTTTTAAAAAAATTATCGTCATAATGTATCATGACATTTAATATGTGCACATCATCTTAACATGGATAACGTCATATTAAGTCATCTCATCATCATACATTTTACATCATGTTATCATACATCATCAACATATAAGATCGTCGTATAACATCATATAACGTCATATAGCATCTTCATAAAACATAGTCGCATCATCATATATCATAATCTCGTAATCATATAATATAAAGCATAAATGACACATGCAAGGGCCATTGGGAACGTGTCGTCATACATAAGGTAAATCTTTCAACTGATCAAATAATAAGACCACTCACTTGGATGGCCTTAGTTGACGTTCTACATGAGGAGCCTCACAATGATCCATTAGAATTTTAATGTGAGAATTAGCTCACTAAACTAAACCTTAATAATTTAAATCAACTAATACTAATTTGGCATAAAATAGTTTAACATACTCCTAATAATTTAAACTAACTTATCCTAATGATGCATAAATAATAAATAATTTAAATTTTATTCCAAAAATTTTAATTACCTCAAAAACAATAATACTAATCTTAAATGTTTACGAAAAGTTGAAACTAGGAGTAAAGGGTACGAGGGTACTAAACTCAAATCAACTAAAATATTGGCTTAGAGCGGTCAAAAAAATATATTATCTGACTAACTTTAACCCTTCAAGTGGGATGATAAAATGAAGTGAGGGACCTCAATTTTAGAGAGGAGGTCAACTCCTCACTTCTCAACATATGTAACGAGGGATTTTTTCTTGGTTATTACATTTTTCTTGCATCAAATTCATAATCTTTCTCCACTATTCTTTATCGTGTATCTATCGCAACAGCTGCGAGTATCCGCTACAATGACCAATGCACCAATTATTGTAACTTTGGACTGTGACAACTATTCCAACGACCCACAAACACCTCTTCGAGTCTTATGTTACTTCCTCGACCCAAAACTTGCAACCACCTGTGGCTACGTTCAGTTCCCTCAACGTTTTAATGGAGTGAGCAAGAATGACATCTATGCCGGCGAGTTAAAGCGCTTATTCATTATCAATTCAATCGGTATGGATGGGCTATTAGGCGCAAATTACGTCGGCACCGGCTGTTTTTTTGTCCGAAGGATTTTCTTTGGAGGCCCATCTTCATTCCAATCACCTGAACTCTCCCAACTTGCCCCAAATCATGTTGTCGAAAAGCCCATTAAATCTCCACAAATCTTGGAATTGGCCCATCGAGTTGCGGGGTGTGATTATGAGACCAACACCCAGTGGGGTTACAAGGTATGGCGGCTCAAATTCAAACCACCAAATACTTTTCTTATTTTTGTTTTAAACTTTATTTTGTCGTTTCGCAGTTGGGGTTCAAATACGGGTCTCTAGTCGAGGACTATTTCTCGGGCTTTCGATTCCAATCCGAGGGGTGGAAGAGCGTATTCTGTAATCCAAAGAGGGCGGCTTTCTATGGCGACGTCCCCATCAGCCTCCCCGACGTGCTGAATCAAGTCAAGAGATGGGCCGTTGGGCTTCTGGAGGTTGGTTTCTCAAAGTACAGCCCAATTACATTTGGTGTAAGGTCCATGGGCCTTTTAATGGGCCTGTCGTACGCCCATTATGCATTCTGGCCCTTATGGTCCATTCCGGTTACGGTTTATGGCTTCCTCCCCCAGCTTGCCCTCATCAATGGCGCCGCCATCTTCCCAAATGTATGGGATCCATGGTTTGCAGTATACGTGTTCCTGTTCGTTGGGGCTTATGGTCAGGACCTTCTGGACTTCGTTGTTGCGGGAGGGACGTTCCGAAAATGGTGGAATGATCAAAGAATGTGGAGCTTAAGGGCGCTGTCTTGTTTATTGTTTGGAACCATGGAGTTCGTGTTGCAATCTGTGGGGTTTTCGAATTTCGGGTTCAATGTTACCAGTAAAGTAATGGATCCTGAACAGAGCAAGAGGTACGAGGAGGAGTTGTTTGAGTTTGGAGTTTTCTCGCCTATGTTCGTGCCCATAGCCACGGTTGCAATCGTGAATTTGGCTGGTGGGGTCATCGGAATTTGGAGATTGTGCGGCGGCGGCGGGTCGGAAGAAATGTTGCCTCAGATGATTGTGGTCGGATTTGTAGTGGCTAATTGCTGGCCGGTTTATGAGGCCATGGGTTTGAGGAAGGACGCAGGGAAGATGCCACCCAAAATCACTTTCTTGTCTGTGTTTCTTGCTTTGTTTCTTTTCTGGTTTGGTGCTTTGTTTTGTTAACAAATGTTTTATATTTTTCTACTTCACTCCGTATATGACTTTTGGATATGACCCACACAAGTAAAATAAATAAAGTAAAGTTGAAGAGATCTTCTAGAGCAAAGAAACAGCACTTACTATAACAACTCAAAAAAGCCACGGATCGTTACTCAAGAATGTCGAAATAAGAAAAATGCGTAAAATTTAAAACATTTAAACACTTGCATGTAAATTGAAATTTAATTAAAGTAGTAATGAAAATTTTGTTTTTATAACGAAAAGAGAAAAGACCACTAAGATACAACATCTTTCGGACTCGGACAACTATTTGAAATACGTGAAAGGCCGGATTTAAAGGTAGGTACAAAGAAACTCGACTCAAATGTGTTGGAACTCGCTATAGCCAACGGCCCCGTGTGCCTTCGCCTCGACCGCTACATCGATTTCCACCTGAAAAGAAAGTTGGAGTAGCAGGGATGAGTATATAAAATATACTCAGTAAGCAGCTTGCTGGTAGTTCGTATTTCGTTATTAAGTCTTATTAATCTTGTTCCCACGTTCGGTATCTTATTCTCTCACCGGGATTCATTCCCCCGTATAGGCTTCTTCCTACGTTACACGCTAAGATTTCTCATTCCACTCTCTTGGTTCACGGTCCTATCTGGACCTCCAGCCCTCGGAATATTCTTAGGTCCTCTAGGTCTCCTAGTTAGTCACTTTTGCTAGTCACTCTGATCACTGTCATCATATCTCAAGCACTCGAGGCGCGACCTCGGTGTTCATGGTTCATGCATTCTAAGACTCGACCAACTCTCAAGTGTACCATTGTAGACCCCTGCCACTCGTGACAGGTTCACTTAAAGGAAACTAACTGGCAAACTTCCTATAAGTCCCCACAAGGTATCATCAACAATCAAATGACCAGTTCTATGGTTACGCGGACCCCTGACAATCGAGTATGGTTAGAGGTTAGTTGGCGAACCCCTAAATGTCCCCGCTTAACCGCTAATGCTGTAACATATGTGACGGAGGCATAATATAATGATCTAATCATGGAAAGCTAATCATGAATCTCAATTCATACGGTAGTGCATACGCGTTTCAGCAAACATACACAACCACAATCAACATGTGTCCTCTCATCTCATTCTATGCTCAAATTTCTAAAACATACTTCTTATATCATACTTTCATGCATACTACTAGAGTAGCTAGATCCAAGGTTCCGAGGTGACACCTACTTGAAAAGCGTGACACTTTATGTTCGGACTTGCGTCTTTAGTCCAAAATTTGCCAAACTCTTCGGATAATTCTTACATTGGTGCAAAAATGGAGAATACCATGAGAATGACGTCAAGATCGGAGTTAAAGCGGGTGAGTTAAATCAAAAGGGCCAAACCGACCCTACTTGGGTCGGGTCGGCTGCTCCCCGGTTCGCACGCCCGTTGTGGGCAAGGCGGGACGCACGCGCCTGCATTGGCCGCACGCAGGCCCGTGCTGGGCCATGCGAGGCGGAGGCCCGCGCTGGGCCACGCCAGGCGGTGAGGCAGACGCTCGCGCCAGTCGTGGAACCATCGTTTTCCCCCGACCCCCCTTTCTCTTTCACTCACCTCTGCATCCTCGTCGTCGCCTCATCCTCTGGTTCGCTTCCGACGCCCACGATCCTCCTCAAATCTCGTAGATCGTCCTCAGAAAACACATAACAACTGAAATCGGGTCAATCCCCTTAAGGTTAGGGGATGAATCTAACGGTAGAAGCTCTCAAAAACCCATGAACGTACCTTTGCGTTCTTCCTTCGTTCAACTTCCCTCCTCGGTGTGTATCCATCCAAAGTCGACCGCCAAACACCCGTGGATCTAAAGCTCAAGTGTCTCCGGCGAGCATGGGTTGGGTTTCAGTCCCCTACCTCCGGCGGTGCCTTCTCCTTTCGACAAACGGCCAGCCACACCTTCAGCCCCCTCTCACCCCTTCCATTCTCGCAGGTCTCAGATGAGGGAGGGGAGATGAGGGGTGGGATGTTGGAGTGTCTGCCGACTGCCCTGTCATTTCCTTCTTTTCTCTCTTTTTTTTTTTTTAATTTTTTTTAATCTTGTTTTATTCTATTTCATTTATTTTTTTATTTAGGGTATTACAAGTACGGTTGAATCATAAGAATTTTATGGTTAAATGTGTTTTTGACGAGGAGTGAGCTCATGAATGAATAAAGAAGAAATAATAATATTTTAAATATTATATTTCAAATGAGTTTTAACTTTATATCGTCATATTATTTTATATAATAATGATTATAATATATTATCCATTCAATTAGGTTTGAATGGATAAATTTTAAAAATAAAATAAAATAAACTATTAATTTGTAGAAAAATTTTATATAAAAAAAATAGAAAATTTACTTTTGAAATCAAACCCACTCCCTTTAGCCGACACTTCGCTTCACTTCATCTCCAAGGGAGAAGAAAGAAACAGAAAATCATGGAGGATATCAGAGCACGCGCCGCCGCCAAGACCTTGCCACTGAACTCCCAAAGCATATCCCGACGCGCCACCGTATTTAACCGCTTCTTCGCTGCGATTTACGGCGGCGCTATTTTGGCTCTTTTTTACTACCACATGGCTTCATTTCTCAAACCCACCTCTTTGGGTTCCTTCTTCGTCTCTGTTTCCTTGTTCATCTCCGACCTCGTTTTGGCCTTCATGTGGGTCACCGCTCAATCCTTCCGGATGAATCCACTCCACCGCCGTGAGTACCCCGGAAATCTGAAAGAGTTACTCAAGAAGGACTCCGATTTTCCGGCGTTGGATGTGTTTATTTGCACGGCGGATCCTTACAAGGAGCCGCCGATTAACGTAGTCAACACGGCTCTGTCCGTCATGGCCTATGACTACCCCACATGTAAGATCTCTGTGTATGTATCCGACGACGGCGGCTCCGCCATGACGCTCTTCGCTTTTATGGAGGCGGCTAAGTTCGCCGCCGAGTGGTTGCCGTTTTGCAGGGAAAACGACGTCGTAGATAGGAATCCTGCCGCCTTCTTCGTGTCCAACAAGGATTGGAACACTCGGACGGACAAGATAAAGGTATTTTGCAAAAAGAAAAAAAAAAATCAATTTAAAAATCTTCGAAGACTTTTCTACAAACAATGAGTGAACAAAATTGACCCTAATAATTTAATATACGTCTTTTTCAGAGCCCACTTTGAATAGTTTTTAATTAAAATGTCTTTTGATAAAAATGTATTCAATTTTTTTTTTTTAATTTAAGCCTATTGTTTGAATTTATCCGAGGGAGGTGTCTACCACCTCATGATTTTCTTTTGGGCTTTCCCAAGATGTCTCGTACCAATGAAATTAGTATTCTTCACTTATAATTTCAGCTTGGAGCTTCTCCATCACTTATAAACTCATGATCATTCTCTAAACTCAGCTTTGGGCTTCCCCAAAATGCATCGACCAATGGAGTTAGTATTCCTCACTTATAAACCCATGATCATTCCCTAAACTCAAAAGGTCTCGTACCAATGAAATTAGTATTACTCACTTACTAAATTAGCCTGTGAGACTTTTATCATTCAATATATATATATATATTTTGTAAAGATAAATGTAAAGTGATTGATTGTAAATTGGGGTGTTTTAATTTCAGGACATGTATGAGAAAATGAAGATGAAAGTAGAAAATTTTTTGAAGGAAGGGAAGGTCGGAGAAGAGTTCCTGAATGGAGAAGAAGAGAGAATGGTTTTGGATAAATGGACCAAATCCTTCACTCCCCAACATCATCCGACAATCATTCACGTATTGTCGGAGAGCAGTAAGAACACAGACATAACGGGAGAGTCGTTACCAAATCTCATCTATGTTTCGAGGCAAAAAAGTAAAACATCCCGACACAATTTCAAGGCGGGCGCTCTCAATACTCTGGTAATTAATCCCATTACGAATTAATCCCATTACTCAAATTCATAATCTTTCTCCGCTCTCTCTTATTGTGCGTCTATTGCAACAACAGCTGCGAGTGTCAGCTACGATGACCAACGCACCCATTATTCTCACTTTGGACTGCGACATGTATTCCAACGACCCGCAAACACCAGCTCGCGTCTTGTGCTATCTATTGGACGCTAAACTCGCGACCCACTTGGGCTATGTTCAGTTCCCTCAACATTTCCATGGAGTTAGCAAAAATGATATCTATGGCGGCGAGTTAAAGCGCCCATACATAATAAATCCACCCGGTATGGATGGGCTTCTAGGCCCAGATTACTTCGGCACCGGCTGTTTTTTTGTTCGGAGGATTTTCTTTGGAGGCCCATTTTCATTCCAATCACCTGAACTCTCCGAACTTAGCCCAAATCATGTTGTCGGAAAGCCCATTAAATCTCCACAAATCTTGGAATTGGCCCATCGAGTTGCGGGGTGTGATTATGAGACTAACACCCAGTGGGGTTATAAGGTATGGCGGCGCAAATTCAAACCACCGAGTACTTTTTTTATTTTTGTTTTAAACTTTTATTTTGTCGTTTGGCAGTTGGGGTTTAAATATGGGTCTGTCGTGGAGGACTTTTTCTCGGGCTATCGGTTTCAATCCGAGGGGTGGAGGAGTGTATTCTGTAATCCAAACAGGGCGGCTTTCTATGGCGACGTCCCCATCAACCTCCCCGACGCGTTGAATCAAATCAAGAGATGGGCTATTGGGCTTCTGGAAGTCATTTTCTCAAACTACAGCCCAATTACATTCGGTGTAAGGTCCATGGGCCTTTTAATGGGCTTTTCCTACGCCCATTATGCATTCTGGCCCTTATGGTCCATTCCGGTTGCGGTTTATGGCCTCCTCCCCCAGCTTGCCCTAATCAATGGCGCCGCCATCTTCCCAAATGTATGGGATCCATGGTTTTTAGTGTACGCGTTCCTGTTTGTTGGAGCTTATGGTCAGGACCTTGTAGAGTTCGTTGTCGTGGGAGGAACATTCCGAAAATGGTGGAATGATCAAAGAATGTGGAGCGTAAGAGCGCTGTCTTGTTTATTATTTGGAACCATGGAGTTCGTGTTGAAATCTGTGGGGTTTTCGAATTTCGGTTTCAATGTTACCAGCAAAGTAATGGATCCTGAACAGAGCAAGAGGTACGAGGAGGAGTTGTTTGAGTTTGGAGTTTTCTCGCCTATGTTCGTGCCCATTGTCACGGTTGCAATCGTGAATTTAGCCGGTGGGGTCATCGGAATTTGGAGATTGTGCGGCGGCGGGTGGGAAGAAATGTTGCCTCAGATTTTGGTGGTTGGATTTGCAGTGGCGAATTGCTGGCCGGTTTATGAGGCCATGGCTTTAAGGAACGACGGAGGGAAGGTGCCATCCAAAATTACTTTCTTATCCCTCTTCCTCGCTCTCCTTCTTTGCTATTTTGCAGCTTTTTAGTTTTAATTAAGTTAAATATTCGCTAAAATTTAACTTAATTCTAATTATTAGCTCTTTAAAAGATTTAAAATATTTTCAATGTTATTAATATTAACACAAATTTAAAATATAGAATAGAGTTGGAGTGTACATTCAACCTGATTCAACCCGATAACCAGTACCAACCCAACTCAAATTATAGGGATTGGATTGGATTGAGTTTATTTTTCTGAGCCCAAAATAAGGATTGGATTTATTTTTCTGAACCCGAATTGGTTTGGTTTAGTTTTGGGTTTATGGGACAAAAACCTATGGTTGACCTGGATCGAAGTATTAGGTTATCAATCCAATCAACTCGAACTCCTCTAGGAAAATTCTTAATTCAACTCGGAATCCAACTAGGACCATGTTCATTATTATGAGAGTGGGCCAACTAAAACTGACCTAATAATTGAATATGTTCATGAGTATGAATGTATGAACGAAGAGGTTTGAGAGCCCACATTAAATAATTTTCTATTTATTAAATAAATATCATTTTGATTTTATTTTTTTGTACCTATATTTTCATAACTGGCCATAACATTAGAATATTCGCTCACCATACCCCAGGCCCGCACTTCTAAATTTAAGAAAATGAAGGGTTTCGAAATAAATTATAAAATACAACCAATAAGTTCGGATGCAAAATCTCACACTCCAAAAAATCATGGAGCAATACATTGCACGCGCCGCCATACCTAACCCTCCGCCACTCCCACTAAACTCCCAACACCTCTCCCGCCGCACCACTCTCTTCAACCGCCTCTTCGCCGCCGTTTACGCCGCTGCCATTTTATCTCTGTTTTATTACCACTTAACTTCACTTCTCAAATCCCCCACCTCTGTTTCTTCCTTCTTCGTCTCTATTTCTCTATTCATCTCCGACGTCGTTTTAGCGTTCTTGTGGGCCACCACTCAATGCAACCGTATGATTCCCCTCCGCCGCCGCGAGTTCCCTAATAACCTCAAGCAGTTACTCAAAAACGATTCGGATTTTCCGGCGTTGGATGTCTTCATTTGCACTGCGGATCCGTACAAAGAGCCACCAATCAACGTCATCAACACAGCATTGTCCGTCTTGGCTTATGACTACCCCACAACTAAGATCTCCGTCTATATCTCCGACGACGGCGGCTCCGCCGTGACGCTCTTCGCTTTTATGGAAGCGGCCAGATTCGCCGCCGAATGGTTGCCGTTTTGTAGGAAAAACCACGTCGTTGAAAGGAATCCCGAGGCGTTCTTTGAGTCCAACCAGGATTTGGACTCTCAATCGGAGAAGATCAAGGTACATAATCTATCTTTTTTTAATTAAAAAAAAAAACATACTCGTTTATTCCAAATTAGTTTAAATTATTATTTTTGGAAAATTTACTGAATTTTCTTAAATACTTTAAATTAGGATTTGAAATGTGAGTAATAGAAATTATTATCGAGGCAGTATAATCTGATTTAAAAATTATTATTGAAACTGTTGGATGATGAAAGTCCCACTACTAGAATGATCATACCTTATAAACCAATAATACTCTCTCCATGGGTGTAAGGCCTTTTAGGAAGCCAAAACAAAGCCACGAGAGCTTATACTCAAAGTTGACAATATCATACCATCGTGGAGAGTCGTATTCGTCTAACATGATATCAGAGTCATGCCCTAAACTTAGTTGTGCCAATAGATTGGTAAATCTTCAAATGTCGAACAAAGGACTCCATAAGAAAAGGAGTCGAGCCTCAATGAAGGGGGAGGCGTACTTTGTTCAAGGGGAGGTGTTGGACGATGAAAGTCCTACATCGACTAATTTAGAGAGCTTATGCTCAAAGTGGACAATATCATACGATTGTGGAGAATAGTGTTCTTATAAAACAAGAAAAATAAAAATTTAAGAAATGGTTTGTGTTTGGATGTGCAGATAATGTATGCAAAAATGAAAATTCGAATAGAAAATATTTTGGAGAAAGGGAAAGTTGGAGAAGAGTTCATTAATGGAGAAGAAGAGAGAATGATTTTGGGTAAATGGACCAATTCCTTCACTCCACGACATCATCCGACAATCATTCACGTATTGTTGGAGAGCAGTAAGAACACAGACATAACTGGAGAGTCATTACCAAATCTCATCTATGTTTCGAGGCAAAAAAGTGAAACTTCACGACACAATTTCAAGGCTGGTGCTCTTAATGCTCTGGTAATTAACCCTTTTACTCATTTACTTTCTCATATCAAAATTGTTGTTATCACTTAATTGTGTTTTACTGCAACAGCTGCGAGTGTCAGCTACAATGAGCAACGCACCGATTGTCTTGACTTTGGACTGTGATACCTATTCCAACGACCCGCAAACACCTCTTCGGGTGTTGTGTTACTTTATGGACCCAAAAGTTGGAACCAATTGTGGCTATGTTCAGTTCCCTCAACGATTCCATGGGATCAGCAAGGATGATGTGTATGGCAGCGAGTATATGCGGCTGTTTATATTTAACCCAATTGGTATGGATGGGTTGTTAGGCCCAGGCTATCTTGGCACCGGGTGTTTTTTTGTTCGACGAACTTTCTTCGGTGGCCCATCGACGCTCGAACCACCTGAGCTCCCCGAGCTTCACCCAAGTCATGTTGTCCAAAACTCGATTCGGTCTCGACAGGTGTTGGACTTGGCTCATCTAGTTGCGAGGAGTGATTATGAGATTAACACCAAATGGGGTTCCAAATTGGGGTTTAGATATGGGTCTCTAGTGGAGGATTATTTCACGGCGTATCTACAGAAATCGGAGGGGTGGAAGAGTGTGTTCTGTAATCCAAACAGGGCAGCTTTCTACGGCGACGCTCCGATGAACCTTCTGGACGCGGTGAATCAAGTGAAGAGATGGGCTATTGGGCTTTTGGAAGTGACGTTCTCAAAGTACAGCCCAATTACATTCGGCGTGAGGTCCATGGGCCTTCTTATGGGTATTTCTTATTGTCATAATGCATTCTGGGCGTTTTTGTGTATTCCCGTCACGGTTTATGCATTTCTCCCCCAATTGGCTCTTCTCAATGGCGCCTCCGTCTTCCCTAGGGTTTGGGATCCATGGTTTTCAGTGTATGCATTTCTGTTCTTGGGAGCCTATGCCCAAGATCTTCTGGAATTTCTTCAAGAAGGAAGCACATTCCAGAAATGGTGGAACGATCAGAGGATTTGGAGCGTAAGAGCGCTGTCTAGCTACTTCTTTGCATCCATTGAGTTTTCGTTGAAGTCTCTTGGGATTTCCGCGCTAGGTTTCAATGTCACCAGCAAAGTTGTCGACCAAGATCAGAGCAAGCGATACGATCAGGAGTTGTTTGAGTTTGGAGCCTTCTCGCCGATGTTTCTGCCTATGGCTACGGCGGCGATTGTCAACTTAGTCGGTTTCGTTGGGGGACTTATTGGGATTTGGAGATCCGGCGGCGCGTGGGAAGAAGTGTTTGTTCAGATTTTTTTGGCTGGGTTTACGGTGGTGAATTGCTTGCCGCTTTATGAGGCCATGGCGTTTCGGAAGGATGGAGGGAAATTGCCACGCGAAATTACTTTCTTGTCCCTATTCCTCGCTCTGCTTCTTTGCTCTTTTGCTGCTTTTTTCTCTTCATTTAACTGAGGGGTTTTCTAGAATTTCACATTTGTTTGGCTGTCTGTGGTGTTGGGATATAAGCATTTGTTTGATGAGATTAGATTTTATATATTAAATTTTTCTTTATTATAATTATTTTAGTACCCTTGATCAAAGCGAATAAGCCGACAATTTTCGTACAAATGGTATGCAGACTCAGTTACCGATAAAAATGGTTAGTAGCCGGTTTGGAATGTTATAAATGGTATCAAAGCCAATTACGGATAGAAATTACAAATAGTATCCGAGCATCCGAGCTTGTTACCGATGGAAATGGCTAACGGTAAGTTTGAAGTTTGAGTTGAGTTTGTTACAAATGGCTAAGCCATGAGCGGGATGGAAATGACTAACAAATGGCTAATAGTAAATTTGAGTTGAGTTGTTACAAATGACTAACAGTAAGTTTACAAATGGCTAGTAAGTTTGAGTGCTGGGGTGGAGAGCTAGGGATGGTGCAAGACACTAGGCGCGGTAAGTTTGAGTGCTGGGGTGGAGAGCTAGGGATGGTGCAAGACACTAGGCGCGGTTGGGTTGTTACAAATGGTGGAGAGCCAGGGATGGTGCAAGACACTAGTGGAAATAGGATTAAACCACTTTTTTAATAGACACGTTTTAAAATCGTTACGGGATGGTGCAAGACACTAGTTGAAATAGGATTAAACCACTTTTTTAATAGACACGTTTTAAAACCGTTACGGGATGGTGCAAGACACTAGTTGAAATAGGATTAAACCACTTTCTTAATAGATACGTTTTAAAATTGTGAGGTTGATTGTAATTACTATACAAAAATGAACAATATCTACGGGTGATACTGACATAACTGTTCGAGCGATTTACAACTCGATGACAAGATAATTTCACACGTGTGAAAAAGTAAAAGCATGCACTACAGTTTAACTTAATTTAAATAACTTAGCCTAAATTTTTTTTTAAGTATGATTAGTAATAAATTTCCTCTCCTAAGTCGGGTTCTTTTATAAGTTTATTACAGTATATGGGCCGGGTATGGGTATCGGTTCGGATTTGACCCATTTGAATCCTTCTTGAAGAGCAAGCAAAGACAACAAACAAAGGTGACCATCTTCATTCCAATTTCAGCAGTGATTCGGAGGAAGAAATTGAAGGAGACGAAGATCGCCATGGAACCAAAGCTAACTGAGGACTCGCAGCACTTTGATCGCTTCAAAGCTGCGTTTGTTAGGCACGATTACGATTCTTGTAGCAATCTCCTCCCTCAGCTAAAGGTGTCGATTTTATTTCAGAACCCTAATGTAACCCTATGACTCCTCCGTTCGATACGTCACTGGAGTTTTAGCGTGTTTTCTTCTTTTCTCGAGGAGTCGTTTTGATAATGTTGTTCAAGTTTCCGAAATCTTTCTTCATTTTATTTTTGCAGGTTTTTTTAACTGGATTCAGAAGTCTTCCACCATTGTTTGAAGATACGCCCAATGCAGTCCATGAATTGACGGTAGCTAGTAAGAATTCATACTCCATGCCGTAGTTCTATAGCTCTTATTGGCTCGCCTATATTTTTCTGTACGAATAATTTGGAATAGTTTGCTGTCGTTTGGGTCTTGAAATTACTCAACTGAAGAGAAACTTATAGTCTGGCCATGCATCTTCATAGTAACATATGGAGACTTATATTTGTGTGGAGCTTGGTAGTTGTTATTCAATTGCATGATTAGTGACTGTAAAGCTACAACCCGAACTGCAAGCATAAGCTACTAGATTCTGTAATCTACAATGATAAGATTATTATGGAGCCTTGGAACCATTTTCCCATCTTAGAAGCTAGATGACCGATACCAGTCGATGAAAATTTGTCTAACGTTTTAATGAGCCATTGAAGCAATTTTACTCAGATGTACGAAATATGAGAAACAAATGTGGTAAATTGATTAACTATCTAATAAAAATTTGAGAATCACAGAAACTTGATCACTTGGACGTGGATAAATAATTTACTTTCTGGGTCATTGAATATTCTGATGCAGAATTTTCTGTACGGAAGAGTTTGTTATCTGTATGGAACTTTGGTTTTTTCTTTCCCTGTATAGTCATATTCTAAATTTAAATCTTGTACAATTTTTATGTTCACTTGGGGACTTCAGGGGATATATACGAGCATGCTGTATTACTTAGTGTGAAGATTGAAGATCAAGATGCATTTGAAAGAGATTTCTTCCAATTGAAGCCTTACTATACTGATGCTCGGTATGTTTCTCTTAAGTGAAATTTGAATTCCTAAATTCTATCTAATTGATTAAATTCTCGGTATATTTGCTTGTTTATTCAGACTTGGGGGGGGGGGGGGGGG